>NC_136058.1:337954976-337964976 GCF_964261635.1 Lissotriton helveticus | reverse complement strand
GAGGCTCCCCGGGCACATCGGAACCCCTTCCCGGGCCCTTGGCAGTGCAGCAGGCTGGGAGACAGGGCCCAGGGCCGGAGCACCCGACCCGGGGCCCGGCCGGGCCCCTGGACGCAGCCGGGGCTCCAAAGCCCGGAGGTGCATGGGACGCCTCCCCGGTCCCTCCGGACCCCATCCCGGGCACCCTGCCACGCAGCAGGACCAAGGACAGAGCCCGGGGTGGGGAGGCCGCCCTCCCCCGGGCCCCTAGGGGCCCCGGACAGAGCTCCTGAACACAGACAAGCAAGGGGAGGCTCCCCGGGCACAACGGAACCCCTTCCTAGGCCCTTGGCAGTGCGGTAGGCTGGGAGACAGGGACCAGGGCCGGAGCACCCGACCCGGGGCCCGGCTGGGCCCCTGGACCCAGCCGGGGCTCCCAAGCCCGGAGGCGCATGGGACGCCTCCCCGGACCCATGGAGCCCGTCCTGGGCATTGAGCCATGCCGTTGGCCTGGAGATGGGTGCCCCGGACGCCCGGGGGAGGTCTGTCCGGGACACATGGTGCCCGTCCTGGGCATTGAACCATGCCGTTGGCCTGGAGAAGGGAGCCCCCGGACGCCCGGGGGAGGACTGCCCGGTACCCGTGGAGCCCTTCCCGGGTACTTTGCAATGCCGTTGGCCTCCTGGAGATGGGTGCCCCGAACGCCCGGGGGGCGGGCTGCCCGGGACCCGTGGAGCCCGTCCTGGGCACGCTGACCTGCTGTTGGCCCGGGGGAGGACTGCCCGGGACCCGTGGAGCCCGTCCTGGGCACTCTGACAAGCTGTTGGCCCGGGGAAGGGAGCCCCAGACGACCGGGACCCGTGGAGCCCGTCCTTGGCACTCTGACAAGCCGTTGGCCCGGGGAAGGGAGCCCCAGACGACCGGGACCTGTGGAGCCCGTCCTGGGCACTCCTGTATGCCGTTGGCCCGGGGAAGGGAGCCCCGGACGTCCGGGACCCGTGGAGCCCGTCCTGGGCACTCTGAAATGCTTTGGCCCGGGGAAGGGAGCCCCGGACACCCGGGGGAGGACTGCCCGGGACCCGTGGAACTCAACCTGGGCACTCTGACATGCCGCTGGCCCGGGGAAGGGTGCCCCGGACGCCCGGGGCCAGTGGAGCCCGTCCGTCAGCATGGCCAGACCTCGCGGAGGCCTGCCTGAGAAAACTCGGAGGAAAAGGCCCATCGGGAAGGGGCCAAGAGGCAGAAGCGTACCCGGGCCCCTGGGGGCCCCGGCGGGCCGGCCCGGGTCCTGCCTTCCCCTGATTCAGAATCGCCAGACCACACGGAGGTCTGACTGACCCTCTCCCTAGTAATCCGGAGGAAAATTACCCTCCTTTCTTGTAATCCGTGCACTAGAGGTGACAGAGGGGACCCAAGGCGCGAAAGTACCCGACCTCCTGGAGCCCTCGCTGGGATCCGGGAGGCAAATGGCACCTCATCGGGACTTCCAGGGAAGTTCGGCCATCTGGTCGCCCCCCATTGGAAAGCATTGCGGGCGACCAAATGGCCGAGGCGATCCGGGAGACCAGATGGCCGAGGGGATCCGGGAGACCAGATGGCCGAGGCGATCCGGGAGACCAGATGGCTGAGGGGATCCGGGAGACCAGATGGCCGAGGGGATCCGGGAGACCAGATGGCCGAGGGGATCCGGGCGACTAGATGGCCGGGCACGAAAGGGACGCCATCCGGTCGCCCCGTGCCCCCACGAAGGAGGGAGCGGGCGCCCGGGGCATGGCGGGCCGGAGGCCCGGGGCCCCAGCCGGGCCACAGCCATGGAGGCTGCCAGGGGCCGGCGGGCCCTCCGACCCGGGGCCCGCTTACACCTTGACAAGCAGGGGAGGCCTGAAAGGGACCGACGGACCCCTGTCCTGGGCCCTGGGTGGAGCGGCAGCCCGGGGGACCGGGCCCAGGGCCGGAGCGCCCGACCCGGGGCCCCGACTGGGCCCCTGGACCCAGCTGGGGCTCCCAGGCCCGGAGGCACAGGGGAAGCCTCCCCGGGCCCGCCGGACCCCGTCCCGGGCACCCTGCCCCGCGGCAGGACCCAGGACGGAGCCCGGGGTGGGGAGGCCACCCTCCCCGGGGCCCTCAGGGGCCCCGGGTGGGGCTCCTGAACCCAGCCAAGCACGGGGAGGCTCCCCGGGCACCACGGAACCCCGTCCCGGGACTTTGGCAGTGCGGCAGGCCGGGGGACAGGGCCCTGGGACGGAGCGCCCCAGCCGGGGCCCCGGCCGGGCCCCTGGACCCAGCCGGGGCTCCCAGGCCCGGAGGCGCAGGGAGAGCCTCCTCTGGCACGCCGGACCCCGTCCCGGGCACCCTGCCACGCGCCAGGACCCAGGACGGAGCCCGGGATGGGGAGGCCGCCATCCCCGGGCCCTCAGGGGCCCCGGATGGAGCTCCTGAACACAGACAAGCAAGGGGAGGCTCCCCGGGCACATCGGAACCCCTTTCCGGGCCCTTGGCAGTGCGGCAGGCTGGGAGACAGGGCCCAGGGCCGGAGCACCCGACCCGGGGCCCGCCCGGGCCCCTGGACCCAGCGGGGGCTCCCAAGCCCGGAGGCGCATGGGACGCTTCCCCGGTCCCTCCGGACCCCGTCCCGGGCACCCTGCCACGCAGCAGGACCAAGGACAGAGCCCGGGGTGGGGAGGACGCCCTCCCCGGGCCCTCGTAGGGCCCTAGGCACTGCTCCTGAACCCAGCCAAGCAAGGGGAGGCTCCCCGGGCACATCGGAACCCCTTCCCGGGCCCTTGGCAGTGCGGCAGGCTGGGAGACAGGGCCCAGGGCCGGAGCACCCGACCCGGGGCCCGGCCGGGCCCCTTGACGCAGCCGGGGCTCCAAAGCCCGGAGGTGCATGGGACGCCTCCCCGGTCCCTCCGGACCCCGTCCCGGGCACCCTGCCACGCAGCAGGACCAAGGACAGAGCCCGGGGTGGGGAGGCCGCCCTCCCCCGGGCCCCTAGGGGCCCTGGACAGAGCTCCTGAACACAGACAAGCAAGGGGAGGCTCCCCGGGCACAACGGAACCCCTTCCTAGGCCCTTGGCAGTGCGGTAGGCTGGGAGACAGGGACCAGGGCCGGAGCACCCGACCCGGGGCCCGCCCGGGCCCCTGGACCCAGCGGGGGCTCCCAAGCCCGGAGGCGCATGGGACGCTTCCCCGGTCCCTCCGGACCCCGTCCCGGGCACCCTGCCACGCAGCAGGACCAAGGACAGAGCCCGGGGTGGGGAGGACGCCCTCCCCGGGCCCTCGTAGGGCCCTAGGCACTGCTCCTGAACCCAGCCAAGCAAGGGGAGGCTCCCCGGGCACATCGGAACCCCTTCCCGGGCCCTTGGCAGTGCGGCAGGCTGGGAGACAGGGCCCAGGGCCGGAGCACCCGACCCGGGGCCCGGCCGGGCCCCTTGACGCAGCCGGGGCTCCAAAGCCCGGAGGTGCATGGGACGCCTCCCCGGTCCCTCCGGACCCCGTCCCGGGCACCCTGCCACGCAGCAGGACCAAGGACAGAGCCCGGGGTGGGGAGGCCGCCCTCCCCCGGGCCCCAAGGGGCCCTGGACAGAGCTCCTGAACACAGACAAGCAAGGGGAGGCTCCCCGGGCACAACGGAACCCCTTCCTAGGCCCTTGGCAGTGCGGTAGGCTGGGAGACAGGGACCAGGGCCGGAGCACCCGACCCGGGGCCCGGCTGGGCCCCTGGACCCAGCAGGGGCTCCCAAGCCCGGAGGCGCATGGGATGCCTCCCCGGACCCATGGAGCCCGTCCTGGGCATTGAGCCATGCCGTTGGCCTGGAGATGGGTGCCCCGGACGCCCGGGGGAGGTCTGTCCAGGACACATGGAGCCCGTCCTGGGCATTGAACCATGCCGTTGGCCTGGAGAAGGGAGCCCCCGGACGCCCGGGGGAGGACTGCCCGGTACCCGTGGAGCCCTTCCCGGGTACTTTGCAACGCCGTTGGCCTCCTGGAGATGGGTGCCCCGAACGCCCGGGGGGCGGGCTGCCCGGGACCCGTGGAGCCCGTCCTGGGCATGCTGACCTGCTGTTGGCCCGGGGGAGGACTGCCCGGGACCCGTGGAGCCCGTCCTGGGCACTCTGACAAGCTGTTGGCCCGGGGAAGGGAGCCCCAGACGACCGGGACACGTGGAGCCCGTCCTTGGCACTCTGACAAGCCGTTGGCCCAGGGAAGGGAGCCCCAGACGACCGGGACCTGTGGAGCCCGTCCTGGGCACTCCTGTATGCCGTTGGCCCGGGGAAGGGAGCCCCGGATGTCCGGGACCCGTGGAGCCCGTCCTGGGCACTCTGAAATGCTTTGGCCCGGGGAAGGGAGCCCCGGACACCCGGGGGAGGACTGCCCGGGACCCGTGGAACTCAACCTGGGCACTCTGACATGCCGCTGGCCCGGGGAAGGGTGCCCCGGACGCCCGGGGCCCGTGGAGCCCGTCCTGGGCACTCTGACAAGCCGTTGGCCCGGGGAAGGGAGCCCTGGACGCCCGGGACCCGTGGAGCCCGTCCTGGGCACTCTGACATGCCGTCAGCCCGGATGGAGCCCCGGACGCCCGGGGGACGAAGGCCCGGGACGCACGGAGCCCGTCCCGGGCACTCTGCCATGCCGTCGGCCTGGAGCGCCCCGACACCCAGGGGAAGACCACCGTGGAAACCATGGAGCCCGACCCGGGCACTCTGCCATGCCGTCAGCCTGGATGGAGCCCCGGACGCCCGGGGGGACGAAGGCCCGGGACGCATGGAGCCTGTCCCGGGCACTCTGCCATGCCGTCGGCCTGGATGGAGCACCGGACGCCCGGGGGACGACTGCCCAAGAGCCATGGAGCCCGTCCTGGGCAATTTGACATGCAGTTGGCCTGGAGGAAGGAAGCCCCGGGTGGCCTAGGGAGGTGTTGCCCAGGCATATCCCATCTGGTCCCCATGGCAGAGAACCACCAACCCTGGAGGGGTGTCCGGGCATACCCTGCCCCATAGTAATCCAGAGGCAAATTACCCCCCTTTCTTGCAATCTGTGCACGCGAGTTGACAGAGGGGACCCAAGGCGTGAAAGAACCCGACCTCATGGAGCCCTCGCTGGGATCCGGGAGGCGAATGGCACCTCATTAAGACTTCCAGGGAAGTTCGGCCATCTGGTCCCCCCCCATAGGAAAGCGTTGCGGGCGACCAGATGCCCGAGGGGATCCGGGCGACCAGATGGCCGAGGGAATCTGGGCGATCAGATGGCCGGGCATGGAGGTGAAGCCGCCTGGTCTCTTCCCCACCCCGTCCCCGTCCCGGGACGAATGCCCGGGACGCATGGAGCCCGTCCTGGCCACTTGACGTCCCGTCCTGGGCATTGAACCATGCCGTTGGCCTGGAGAAGGGAGCCCCCGGACGCCCGGGGGAGGACTGCCCTGTACCCGTGGAGCCCTTCCCGGGTACTTTGCAACGCCGTTGGCCTCCTGGAGATGGGTGCCCCAGATGCCCGGGGGCGGGCTGCCCGGGACCCATGGAGCCTGTCCTGGGCACTTTTACATGCCGTCGGCCTGGAGGTGGGTGCCCTGGACGCCCGGGGGAGGCCTGCCCGGGACCCGTGGAGCCCTTCCCGGGTACTTTGCCAATGCCGTTGGCCTCATGGAGATGGTTGCCCCGGACGCCCGGGGGAGGCCTGCGCGGGACCCATGGAGCCCGTCCTGGGCATTGAGCCATGCCGTTGGCCTGGAGATGGGAGCCCCGGATGCCCGGGGGAGGACTGCCCGGTACCCGTGGATCCCTTCCTGGGCTCTTTGACATGCCGTCGGCCTGGAGGTGGGAGCCCCGGACGCCCGGGAGCGGGCTGCCCGGGACCCATGGAGCCCGTCCTGGACACTTTGACATGCCGTCGGTCTGGAGGAGGGTGCCCGGGACGCCCTTGGGAAGCCTGGTCGGGACCCGTGGAGCCCTTCCCGGGTACTTTGCCAATGCCGTTGGCCTCATGGAGATGGGTGCCCCGGACGCCCGGGGGAGGACTGCCCGGTACCCGTGGAGCCCTTTCCGGGTACTTTGCAACGCCGTTGGCCTCCTGGAGATGTGTGCCCCGAACGCCCGGGGGGAGGGCTGCCCGGGGCCCGTGGAGCCCGCCCTGGGCACTTTGACATGCCGTCGTCCTGGAGGTGGGAGCCCCGGACGCCCGGGGGAGGGCTCCCCGGGACCCATGGAGCCCTTCCCGGGTACTTTGCCATCCCGTTGGCCTCCTGGAGATGGGTGCCCCGGACGCCCGGGGGAGGTCTGTCCGGGGCCCATGGAGCCCGTCCTTGGCAGTGTGACATGCCGTCGGCCTGAAGGTGGGAGCCCCGGACGCCCGGGGGAAGGCTGCCCGGGACCCGTGGAGCCCTTCCCGGGTACTTTGCCATCCCGTTGGCCTCCTGGAGATGGGTGCCCCAGACGCCCAGGGGAGGTCTGTCCGGGACACGTGGAGCCCGTCCTGGGCATTGAGCCATGCCGTTGGCCCGGAGAATGGAGCCCCCAGACGCCCAGGGGAGGTGTTGCCCAGGCATATCTCATCTGGTCCCCCGGGCAGAGAACCACCAGCCCTGGAGAGGTGTCCGGGCGTACCCTGCCCCTAGTAATCCGGAGCGAAATTACCCCCCTTTCTTGCAATCCGTGCACGCGAGGTGACAGAGGAGACCCAAGGCGTAAAAGAACCCGACCTCATGGAGCCCTAGCTGGGATCCGGGAGCCGAATGGCACCTCATCGGGACTTCCAGGGAAGCCCGGCCATCTGGTCGCCCCATTGGAAAGCATCGCGGGCGACCAGAGGGCCGGGATCGAAAGGACTCCCAGCTCCCCATCCATCCCAAGCCTTCGCGGTAGGGTTCCTGACTGCCTGCCCACGCAAGGCAGGGCTCTTGGACCCCGGCTGGGCCTCAGGCGCAGGTTGGCCCACCAGAGCTCTAGGGCCCGGACGACCTGGGGGAGGAATGCCCGGGACCCGTGGAGCCCGTCCTGGGTACTTTGACATGCCGTCGGCCTGGAGGTGGGTGCCCCGGACGCCCGGGGGAAGCTGCCCGAGACCCATGGAGCCCGTCCTGGGTACTTTGACATTCCGCCGGCCTGGAGGATGGAGCCCCGGACGCCCGGGGGGAGGTCTGCCCGGGACCCATGGAGCCCGTCCTGGGTACTTTGCCAATGCCGTTGGCCTCATGGAGATGGGTGCCCCGGACGCCGGAGGGAGGTCTGCCCGGGACCCATGGAGCCCGTCCTGGGTACTTTGCCAATGCCGTTGGCCTCCTGGAGATGGGTGTCCCGGACGCCCGGGGGAGGACTGTCCCGGACTCATGGAGCCCGTCCTGGGCACTTTGACATGCCGTCGGCCTGGCGGTGGGAGCCCCGGACGCCCGGGGGAGGGCTGCCCGGGACCCATGGAGCCCGACCCGGGCACTCTGTCATGCCGTCAGCCTGGATGGAGCCCCGGACGCCCGGGGGACAAATGCCCGGGACGCATGGAGCCCGTCATGGGCACTTTTCCGTGCCTTCGGCCTGGAGCCCCCCAGACACCCAGGGGAGGACCACCGTGAAAACCATGGAGCCCGACCTGGGCACTCTGCCATACCGTCAGCCTAGATGGAGCCCCGGACGCCCAGGGGACGAATGCCCTGGACGCATGGAGCCCATCCTGGGCACTTTTCCATGCATTTGGCCTGGAGCCCCCAGGCACCCAGGGGAGGACCACCGTGAAAACCATGGAGCCCGACCTGGGCACTCTTCCATACCGTCAGCCTGGATGGAGCCCCGGACGCCCGGGGGACGACTGCCCAGGAGCCATGGAGCCCGTCCTGGGCAATTTGACATGCAGTTGGCCTGGAGGAAGGAAGCCCCGGGTGGCCTAGGGAGGTGTTGCCCAGGCTTAGCCCATCTGGTCCCCATGGCAGAGAACCACCAGCCTCGGAGGGGTGTCCGGGCGTTCCCTTCTCCCTAGTAATCCGGAGGAAAATTACCCCCTTTTCTTGTAATCTGTGCACGCGAGGTGACAGAGGGGACCCAAGGCACGAATGTACCCGACCTCCTGGAGCCCTCGCTGGGATCCGGGCGGCGAATGGCACCTCATCGGGACTTCCAGGGAAGTTCGGCCATCTGGTCGCCCCATTGGAAAGCGTTGCGGGCGACCAGATGCCCGAGGGGATCCGGGCGACCAGATGGCCGAGGGAATCTGGGCGATCAGATGGCTGGACACGGAAGTGAAGCCGCCTGGACTCTCCCGACCCTGTCCCCGTCCCCGTCCCGGGACGAATGCCCGGGACGCATGGAGCCCGTCCTGGGCACTTTTCCATGCCATTGTCCTGGAGCGCCCCGACACCCAGGGGAGGACCACCCTGAAAACCATGGAGCCCGACTCGGGCACTCTCCCATGCCTGGATGGAGCCCCGGACGCCCGGGGGACGAATGCCTGGGACGCATGGAGGCCGTCCTGGGCACTTTTCCATGCCATTGGCCTGGAGCGCCCCGACACCCAGGGGAGGACCACCCTGAAAACCATGGAGCCCGACCCGGGCACTCTGCCATGCTGTCAGCCTGGATGGAGCCCCGGACGCCCGGGGGACGAAGGCCCGGGACGCATGGAGCCCGTCCCGGGCACTCTGCCATGCCGTCGGCCTGGATGGAGCCCCGGACGCCCGGGGGACGACTGCCCAAGAGCCATGGAGCCCATCCCGGGCACTCTGCCATGCCGTCCCGACAAATTCGTACGGACTCCTAACCTTCCGACACGGATCGGAATCGAGCCCTTTCTGACCCAGCAGATTTCAGGTTGATTTGCTATATACTTTAAGTACGATTTTATGGGGGCCGATTACGATCCGGTACGTAAAAGCACATCCGACCGACATGTCGGACAACCACGTACACCCAGGGGATAGGACTGCCCGGGTCACATGGACCCCGTCCTGGGCACTATGATCTGCCGCCGGCGCCGGGGATCGAACCGTGATCACCAGATGGGGATATCCCAAAAATCTGGCATGGATACGGCCCGCCAGGACAGGTTTGGGCACCCCTGTTGTACGGACTCCCAAGCCCGACAGATTCCTACGGACCTTCTGACACGGATCGGAATCGAACCCAGCAGATTTCGCGTTGACTGCCTCTATATCAGGGGTGCCCAAACCTGTCCTGGCGGGCCGTATCCATGCCAGATTTTTGGGATATCCCCATCTGGGGATCACGGTTCGATCCCCGGCACCGGCGGCAGATTAGCCCAGCACCAGGTGACTCTGGGAAATAGCTGGCGCCGCGGCTAGGGCGGCTGACTCCGGAATCTGGAGATTTTTTTATTTAAGGTTTTTGTAGAGCGCGTACTAACCCTCGAGCATCCCAGAGATCAGGGTTCGATCCCCGGCACCGGCCGCAGATTAGCCCAGCACCATGTGACTCTGGGCAATAGCTGGCGCCGCGGCTAGGGCGGCTGACTCCGGAATCTGGGGATCACGGTTCGATCCCCGGCACCGGCGGCAGATTAGCCCAGCACCCTGTGACTCTGGGCAATAGCTTGCTTAATCTTCCCGACGGCCCCTAGCGCCTAGAGACCCTTACGGGTGATTGTGCGCCTTACAAATGTGGATTATTATTATTATTATTATTTGGGCCGATTCCGATCCGGTTCGTAAAAGCACATCTGCCCGAATCTGTCGGACAACCACGTACGCCCGGGAGAGGACTGCCCGGGACCCGTGGAGCCCGTCCTGGTCACTTTGACCTGCCATCGGCCTGGAGAAGGGAGCGCCGGACGCCCGGGGGGAGGACTGCCCGGGACCCGTGGAGCCCGTCCTGGGCACTCTGACCTGCCGTCGGCCCGGGGAAGGGAGCCCCGGACGCCCGGGGGGAGGACTGCCCGGGACCCATGGAGCCCGTCCTGGGCACTCTGACCTGCCGACGGCCCGGGGAAGGGAGCCCCAGACGCCCGGGGGAGGACTGCCCGGGACCCGTGGAACTCGTCCTGGGCACTCTGACATGCCGCTGACCCGGGGAAGGGAACCCCGGACG
>NC_136058.1:337712476-337947476 GCF_964261635.1 Lissotriton helveticus | reverse complement strand
GAAAATTACCCCCTTTTCTTGTAATCTGTGCAGGCGAGGTGACAGAGGGGACCCAAGGCGCGAATGTACCCGACCTCCTGGAGCCCTCGCTGGGATCCGGGCGGCGAATGGCACCTCATCGGGACTTCCAGGGAAGTTCGGCCATCTGGTCACCCCATAGGAAAGCGTTGTGGGCGACCAGATGCCCGAGGGGATCCGGGCGACCAGATGGCCAAGGGAATCTGGGCGATCAGATGGCTGGACACGGAAGTGAAGCCGCCTGGACTCTCCCGACCCTGTCCCCGTCCCCGTCCCGGGACGAATGCCCGGGACGCATGGAGCCCGTCCTGGGCACTGTTCCATGCCATTGGCCTGGAGCGCCCCGACACCCAGGGGAGGACCACCCTGAAAACCATGGAGCCCGACTCGGGCACTCTCCCATGCCGTCAGCCTGGATGGAGCCCCGTACGCCCGGGGGACGAATGCCCGGGACGCATGGAGGCCGTCCTGGGCACTTTTCCATGCCATTGCCCTGGAGCGCCCCGACACCCAGGGGAGGACCACCCTGAAAACTATGGAGCCCGACCCGGGCACTCTGCCATGCTGTCAGCCTGGATGGAGCCCCGGACGCCCGGGGGACGAAGGCCCGGGACGCATGGAGCCCGTCCCGGGCACTCTGCCATGCCGTAGGCCTGGATGGAGCCCCGGACGCCCGGGGGACGACTGTCCAAGAGCCATGGAGCCCATCCCGGGCACTCTGCCATGCCGTCCCGACAAATTCGTATGGACTCCTAACCTTCCGACACGGATCGGAATCGAGCCCTTTCTGACCCAGCAGATTTTTGGTTGATTTGCTATATACTTTACAAACGATTTTATGGGGGCCGATTCCGATCCGGTACGTAAAAGCACATCCGACCGACATGTCGGACAACCACGTACACCCAGGGGATAGGACTGCCCGGGTCACATGGACCCCGTCCTGGGCACTCTGATCTGCCGCCGGCGCCGGGAATCGAACCGTGATCACCAGATGGGGATATCCCAAAAATCTGGCATGGATACGGCCCGCCAGGACAGGTTTGGGCACCCCTGAGTTAAACAGTGCTCACCTCCTTGGGGTTAAGGCATACCCTCGATCAATTCACAGTATTGTAATAGGCAGATTTGCTGCTTTTGGTTAGGACAAGTAATCTTTTTTCCTAAATATTACAATACAGAAATTCCTAGCCAAAAACAATCAGTTTTATCAAGAAATTATTTCATTGAAATAAATATCTATCTATCGATCTGTCTATCTGGCTATCTTTCTAACTATCAATATATATATTTATATATATATATATATATATATATATATATATATATATATATATATATATAAAATCAGCTCACTTTACCATTTGCAGCTTATAACTATTAGCCACCAGGGGTCACTACTAACCAAATGCAGTCATTCTACTTGTAAATTGTGCCAATCGAGAGGAACAGCAACCTAGGATTCACCACTGCTTCATCTCATTTTCCAAGAGAATGCAGATGTAAAGTGTTTTTGATGGTACGCCTGTGCATATTGAAATATTCAGAGCATATTCTGAATTTCAGTTAACACATCAGTAAGCATTTTGGCCATCACTGAATTCAACCTTTTTTCTCAATCGGAATAGGCAAGGATAATGACAGATATATTTTACTATGTTAGAAAGTACATCATTTTATTTAATTGTGTGAATAAAAGAAAGCGCCTCCCCGTCGGGGAATTGAACCCCGGTCTCCCGCGTGACAGGCGGGGATACTGACCACTATACTAACGAGGACTTATTGGCATCTGTTAAAGAGTGCTCACCTCCTTGGGGTTAAGGCATACCCTCGATCAATTCACAGTATTGTAATAGGCAGATTTGCTGCTTTTGGTTAGGACAAGTCATCTTTTTTCCTAAATATTACAATACAGAAATTCCTAGCCAAAAACAATCAGTTTTATCAAGAAATTATTTCATTGAAATAAATATCTATCTATCGATCTGTATATCTGGCTATCTTTCTAACTATCAATATATATATTTATATATATATATATATTCACTGAAAAAACCATAGGTTATAGACCATATATAGTTAGGAATTAGCATTTAGAAAACCTTATTTTACTCACACAAAACCATTGAAATTCCATATATAGTTAGTTGCACTAACTATATATCGCGCACCCGCAATCCACTGCTGATGATGTCACATATTACATCATTCATGACATGGTCAGTGACATCACTGATGACATCACTGATGACATCTCAAATGACATCACTGATGACAACATCCAGTGACTGTATGTTTCTGTAAAGTTAAAATATGTCTTAGATATTGAAGAATGAGTGGATGTATAAGTGTCTGGATGAAGTATTTAGTAGGTGCGTGACTGACTGTATGAGTGAGTGATTAAATGTGTCTCACTGAATGCATGGGTTAGTGACTAAACTGTCTTAATTTGTGCATCATTATGTCTGTTGTGATGTAAACTGCTGCATGTGTTGATCATTAGCTATACGAGAGGCTATATGTGTTATTAATTGGTTGCCCAAGTATTTCTATGGGAGATTGAGTTTGTGTGGGGGTGGCTGGAAGGTGTGTGACTCTGTGCATAGATGTGTGAGCAGTTTATTCACTAGGTGTATGAGTTCAAGAGTGCATGTGGAAACAGCTACATGGGCAGTTGACTGTGTGCATGAGTGTATTGATGAGTGAATGGATATCTCAATGCTACATGTCATAGTAAGTACATATGTAAAACACAGTACATGTGAGAGTTGGCATATATAAATAACTGTGCATGAGAGCCACTGAGTGAGTGGTTGTATCGATCATTGTGAACTTGTATCAGGGATTGTATAAGAGAGTAAATATGTGTTAGTATATGTTTCAATAAGTAAGGTGTGTATAACTGTATAGTTGAAGAAATGGAGGTGAGATTGTTTCTTTGCATGACTGACTGGGTGTGTGAGTAACTCCATGGATGAGTGGCAGTGTGTGAGTGTCTGTATACACTGAGTGTATCTAAGGTTATATTAGAGTCTGAAGAGGTTTATCGTATTAGCACAAGAATGATGCCAAATGAGACGTCATCAGTGATGTCATCAGTGATGTCATTTGAGATGTCATCAGTGATGTCATCAGTGATGTCACTGACCATGTCATGAATGATGTAATATGTGACATCATCAGCAGTGGATTGCGGGTGCGCGATATATAGTTAGTGCAACTAACTATATATGGAATTTCAATGGTTTTGTGTGAGTAAAATAAGTTTTTCTAAATGCTAATTCCTAACTATATATGGTCTATAACCTATGGTTTTTTCAGTGAATTTTCAAGGTTTTGTAAATGCTAATTCCTAACTATATATGGTCTATAACCTATGGTTTTTTCTGTGAATTTCAATGGTTTTTTAACAGCTAATATCTGTAGCTGTAAAATGTATTCTTCTTTAAATCCAAAAATATATTTTATATGTTTATGAATAATTTTTTTTTTTAAATATTTTTTTTTCTTCGTTCCCGCTTCGCGAATCGGGAAGCTTCCCGTTAGCTGACCTTGATGCCGCGAAATAGACCGCGAGCCGGTAAACGTTTCTTTACCGCAAGTGCCGCGTTAGAAAACAACATCGTGACGCCTCCCGTCCGCATGACGTTTCACGTTGTCGCGTGATACGTCATATGACGTGCTACGTTAGCGAACTGGTACGCGAAGCGAGTCGCAAAGCGCAGGTTTCTGGAAGCAAACCGGGAGGCCCTGCAAAGCGCTTAACGTAAACACAGCAAGTCATGTGACTTGGTAATAACACTTTTCATTGGTTCATTTCACTTTTGGTTTCCTAATGATGTAAGACTAGGTCATATAATCTAAAATGAACACTTTTGATTGGTTGAGAACTCTTGTTTTTCCCAAATGATGAAAATCCCTCCTTCTTTCCTCACTCTGACTTTCATCATTGTGAGAGAAAGACCCTTTGTGATCACTGAGCAATGGCTTCTTTAGTAGCTTCAGCTGGTGCTTCCCCACCACCTCCACCACATCCAAGGAAGAGTGGACCACCTGCTCAAGTTGTAATTCAACAAGAAGAAGAAGAAGAGGAACAGGAGGACGAGCACGAAGAGAGGCAGTTTTTGCCTGAGCAGCCCAGGACGTCTCACCGGAAAGAAAACTTCATTTGGCAATTTTTTAAAATTCCCAAAGGTCAGAAAAAAGTAAATGCAAGATACGTAACTTGCCTTATATGTCAAGATAGACTGTCCAGAGGGACCGACAAAAAATACAGTTTCGGAAACTACACAATGCATCGCCATATGACTAGGTGGCATCCTAACAACTACAGTGCTGCACAGTTTCGGAACGACCTAGATAATCTCCCTATTATGGCCAGAAGATCTGTTGTACCGGAAGTAACGGGACCAGAGGGCAGGGAGATGGTGCCAAATATACAAATGAGATTTGGTGATGTAAAACACATCTGCGCATTTTGCGATGGATTCATTTCCTACGGAGAAAAAAGCATCACTCTGATCAACAGAGCTATTGACTATCATATGCAAGTTTGTCCGAAACGCCCAAAATAATAAATACTTCTTTTTTTTGTTTTGTTGCTCCTGTTGAGCCCTTTACAATGAATCGTTTTCATTGCCCCCTCCAAGAAAAACCCCAAAAAATATAAAACTGTTCCGAAAAATTCAAAAACAGTAAAAAAATGTTCAGAAAAAAAAAAAAAAGTTCTTTTCAGAACTACCTCCCCGTTATTAAAAAATTGGTACAATATTTGGAACTGTGCCAACCTCTATTTCTCTTAGTTCGCTTCCCAGTTCGCTCGCGGGTACGCGAACCGGAAGCGACCCAAAAACAGTAAGTATAAGGGAAGGAAACAGACACTTATGTTAAAAGAAAGACAGCTATAAGGGAGTAAACTAGAGATACCATTACCCGTAATCCACTGCTGATGATGTCACATATTACATCATTCATGACATGCTCAGTGACATCATCAGCAGAGGATTGCGGGTTTTTTGGCAACATGCCTTATCCACGGTTTAATAACGCTGCCTTTTGCTTTATATAAGTTTTCAAATTGTATGAAATATATACCAATAGGTCGTTATGAACCTTTAGGTAGTGCTTTTCTTCATGAGGTCTGGTCGCTTCCATACACATACAGATGTTTCAAAGATGATCAAGAAGTTTATCTGAATGGAGAGGAATGCACTGAGACGCCAGATCATTCACTAATGTGTAGGCACATACAGTTACACGGTTCATGCAACAAACACCGACCAAATATGGCTTGCGTGTTGCAAGGCACGCCAGTTCCTGCTATCATCCCCACGTTCAAGTTGTTGGAAAATGGTAGTTATTTGATGCTCAATAATGAAGATTGTTCTGAGTTAATTAAAAGTATTCCTTTTATCGTAACAGTAAGTGAACGGGTTATTTGCTGCAGAAATGTTCTATTTCCTCCCACACATGAACATAGGGAGTTTTCAATCTGGCCACAAATACCAACCTTGAGACACGTTTCAACGGCATGGCAAGAATAAGAGCTCTTTTGTCTCAGAGAGAGGTGGCCTTGAGTTCGGCCCGTGAAACTTTCGTACTTCACATAGCGAACACCCATACAGAGGTGCAAAACCTTTTTCAATTAACATTTGCCTTTCAATTTCAGCAACATGTTTCCGACTATCTTTAACGCATCCTCCACAAAGTCCCTGGTGTACTTTTTTAAAGTTGTTACCAGTGGTCTCGTGACTTCATTTGAGAAAATCTTTGGAGTCATCCCTGCTTCCTTTCATTGTATTTTCTGCACTCTGGTTCGTGGATTGGCATTTTTACTTGCATTACCAGCGGACGCTCTTGTGCTTTTTTACATTTTTAAATATGGATGTCCCTCCTATGCAACCTCCGACCCTGCAGCTGCTGACACTGTTCCGCAATCGCATGCTAGAATATTATGGCACAATGCCGTTGGCGATATTAAGCACGGCATATGGATTATCTTTTCGGTTCTCCTACTTCACCTGTGTCCAGCCTGTATTTCACTGCCTGACCTGTGATTTCGATTGGGCCATTGATTTGTGTCTCTGCGGACCGGTTTCTCCTGACGTCGACTTTAATCAGCTGATGACTCCTATCATTACTCACGAGTTGGTTTGTCCTGGCGAAAGGATTATGGCTGTGGCATTGATGCATGGACTACTTGGTCCCTGGAATTTACTGGCGGCAGCACAGTCTTTCTTGGAACAGAGCTTTCTTGAAAACCCACCGAGCTGTCCTCTGATGGTGATAGAGGATCCGGTGCTGGGAGAGCACGTATGTTCTTTTCCGCTTTTAAATTGGATGGCTGAACTGTTTTCGGATGAAGACGGTGACTTCCTATTGGAGGCTGTTGCAGCTTATTTTGCATACACAGTTATGTCATAGACCTTTTTCATGTTTGATATGCTGAGTACTAGCATTTCATTGACAATTCATTGACTTATTTGTCAAGTTTTTATTATTTACCTTGCCTATTGGCTTAAGACTCGATAAAGTACTTGGCTGTTTTATTTTTCTTTAGCATTAAATTTTCCTAGTTTTTAATGCTTTACCTTGCGGACCGTCCACATATAAACTTGCAATCTGCTCTCATGAGATGGCACTTCTATTATCTTATTCAGTTCGTTTCCGGATCATGAGGAGGTGTCATCTAGGTCCTGGATATCTTTACACCGTGTTAAGTTAGCATGGGCTCATTACCGGTTTAAACGCCATTTTTCCTTTTTTGCAACTTCTGCACACGACACTTAGTTGTTGCTTTAGCTTTCCACCTAGTAGTTCATCGTGGTTTACATGAGAATAATATGTTATTGGTCTACTATCTGCTTTACTTGTTAAACTATATCTGTACAGCGAGTGCTAAAGTTTCAAGAACAACACGATACAGAATTGTTATGAGGTCTGATCTCCACGACTTCATACTCATAACATAAGTGCTACTTCTGCCAATTCTGGGCATGAGGCGGGTTTTATATTGCTTTGCCGAACACACATACACAACAGTTGATGCGGTTCACATGAAGAGAGAGCTGGTGTATGCTGATGTGATTCCTTCAAATCTAAGACACTAAAGTATGGGCACGCCCTAAACCAACACAAAGAGACCTTCTTAGCAAATAATATAATATGTGTATTAGGGAGGGTGAGATATAAGCAGCCGCGGGCCGTGGAGGGAGTTACGATGGGGCAGGGAGGCGGGGAGGGGGAGAAGCAGGGTGGAGCCCTCTCTACCTTACCCCTCCCCCTCCCCGCCTCCCTGCCCCACCGTAACTCCCTCCACGGCCCGCGGCTGCTTATAAGTGTTGCTAACTCTTATTCATTTACAGCATGTTAACATACTGTCACCATTCGCTTTTTATGTACTAGTAACTATGCTGGTAATTTTGCTACTGATAATATGTGTACTTGTATTCTCCACCCTGCTTCTCCCCCTCCCCGCCTCCCTGCCTCACCGTAACTCCCTCCACGGCCCGCGGCTGCTTATAAGTGTTGCTAACTCTTATTCATTTACAGCATGTTAACATACTATCACCATTCACTTTTTATGTACTAGTAACTATGCTGGTAATTTTGCTACTGATAATATGTGTACTTTTATTATCTAAGGTACTACGCCTGAGAAGACGGCATTAGTAAATAAACATTTCAAATACACATCTGTTCTTCTTAACTCCATGTTCTGGTTTCTAAGAAATCTATAACGACCGACTGTTCATGAGTTCCACGTATCCTGAGGTACTATAAGTTCATATTCTGGATTGTCTAAATATTGAGAGTTTGTTATATCCAATGTGACACTGTACCTAGCTTGCTAAGGAGTTTTTGATTACTAACGTGAGTTTTGGGACACCCTAATTCGCCGAGGTTCCAATCCTCTGTCCACAGTTCTGTGTGAGAACAGAAACCCTGCGACAGGGGCACCCCCGACCCTTGCTGGAGCTTCATCACACTTGCGATACAACTCCAGCAATGCATTCGCCGAGGTTCCAATCCTCTGTCCACAGTTCTGTGTGAGAACAGAAACCCTGCGACAGGGGCACCCCCGACCCTTGCTGGAGCTTCATCACACTTGCGATACAACTCCAGCAATGCGCCACCTTTACGGCACAGATACATCACGCATCTGTGCTGTTTTTGCCCCATGATGCGCCGCATTGTAAATGCAGCACACCATAGGTGACGGAACAGCGGCACAGAATGACTAACACATCCCTGGTGATGCGCCAGTCATCATAAATGTATCCCTATGCTTCTTATCTTGTTAGAGATGAACCGCCATATGTATCATCAAAGTTATTTGCATTTCCTAAATAGCGAACTTTAAGGAATAAATAGCGATTCTTTACCATTCCTAGTTTGCGATGAGCTATTTGCTAATTAGCCGAATGTAGCCCAATGAAGCCCAATGTAGCCCAATGTAGCCCAAAGATGGCCGCCAGACACACAAAAAAACAAATGTAGCCCAAATATCAGCCAGATGTAGCCCAACTATAGCCCAGTGACAGAATGACCAATCAGCTTCGCAAACCTCCGTTACGCGAAGCGGAGCGCTGTTACAGATATATATCTTTTTTTGAACGTTAATTTCTCAAAATCCACTGGAGCACATATATTGAGACCTAGCAAAGGCACATCGGGCTACCAGTCCCTAATATTTTGCCAAGTTTTGTGCAAATCCATTCAGCCGGGGCCCTTTTAAAACCTCCACATCAAACGTAGGGGGTCACCGAGGATCTACTATGCCCCCTTATAGTTATTTCCCCCTTTGTTTTGACCTCCTCTTGTCTCTCGATCCTACCGAGAGACAAGATGGCGGCCGCTACGGACTGTTTGGAATGTTGACAGACGCCGGAGAACCAATCAGCTTCGCTTCACAAAGCTCCGTTGCGCGAAAAGTCCGCGAACCAGTGCGCTGCCCGGTCCGCTGTTACAGATATATATCTTTTTTTAAACGTTAATTTCTCAAAATCCACTGGAGCACATATATTGAGACCTACAAAAGGCACATCGGGCTACCAGTCCCTACAATTTTGCCAAGTTTTGTGCAAATCCATTCAGCCGTTCGGGCTAAAAGTGAGGCCAACCGCCCTATGGAAAACTCAATGTTAAAAACACGTTTTGGGACCCCCCTTTTTTCTCGGCCCCCACTGGACGAACCCCCCCCAAGTTTTCAAGGGCTGCTCAGAAACAAAATGTGCCATTTTCCTGAAAATTTCAGCCAATTCCGTCCACAAACGCCAAAGTTATTAGACATAGAATTTTCAAAAAACCCATAGAGAAAAAATCCTAACTATATATACCTACTGGCGACCGCCAGTAGGTAATCTATATAATCAGCTCACTTTACCATTTGCAGCTTATAACTATTAGCCACCAGGGGTCACTACTAACCAAAAGCAGTCATTCTACTTGTAAATTGTGCCAATCGAGTGGAACAGCAGCCTAGGATTCACCACTGCTTCATCTCATTTTCCAAGAGAATGCAGATGTAAAGTGTTTTTGATGGTACGCCTGTGCATATTGAAATATTCAGAGCATATTCTGAATTTCAGTTAACACATCAGTAAGCATTTTGTCCATCGGTGAATTCAACCTTTTTTCTCAATCGGAATAGGCAAGGATAATGACAGATATATTTTACAATGTTAGAAAGTACATCATTTTATTTAATTGTGTGAATAAAAGGAATCGCCTCCCCGTCGGGGAAATGAACCCCGGTCTCCCGCGTGACAGGCGGGGATACTGACCACTATACTAACGAGGACTTATTGGCATCAGTTAAACAGTGCTCACCTCCTTGGGGTTAAGGCATACCCTCGATCAATTCACAGTATTGTAATTGGCAGATTTGCTGCTTTTCGTTAGGACAAGTAATCTTTTTTCCTAAATATTACAATACAGAAATTCCTAGCCCAAAACAATCAGTTTTATCAAGAAATTATTTCATTGAAATAAATATCTATCTATCGATCTGTCTATCTGGCTATCTTTCTAACTATCAATATATATATTTATATATATATATCTATATATTCAGCTCACTTTACCATTTGCAGCTTATAACTATTAGCCACCAGGGGTCACTACTAACCAAAAGCAGTCATTCTACTTGTAAATTGTGCCAATCGAGTGGAACAGCAGCCTAGGATTCACCACTGCTTCATCTCATTTTCCAAGAGAATGCAGATGTAAAGTGTTTTTGATGGTACGCCTGTGCATATTGAAATATTCAGAGCATATTATGAATTTCAGTTAACACATCAGTAAGCATTTTGGCCATCAGTGAATTCAACCTTTTTTCTCTACCGGAATAGGCAAGGATAATGACAGATATATTTTACAATGTTAGAAAGTACATCATTTTATTTAATTGTGTGAATAAAAGGAATCGCCTCCCCGTCGGGGAATTGAACCCCGGTCTCCCGCGTGACAGGCGGGGATACTGACCACTATACTAACGAGGACTTATTGGCATCAGTTAAACAGTGCTCACCTCCTTGGGGTTAAGGCATACCCTCGATCAATTCACAGTATTGTAATAGGCAGATTTGCTGCTTTTGGTTAGGACAAGTAATCTTTTTTCCTAAATATTACAATACAGAAATTCCTAGCCAAAAACAATCAGTTTTATCAAGAAATTATTTCATTGAAATAAATATCTATCTATCGATCTGTCTATCTGGCTATCTTTCTAACTATCAATATATATATTTATATATATATATATGTATATATATATATATATATACATATATATATATATAAAATCATCTCACTTTACCAATTTGCAGCTTATAACTATTAGCCACCAGGGGTCACTACTAACCAAATGCAGTCATTCTACTTGTAAATTGTGCCAATCGAGTGGAACAGCAGCCTAGGATTCACCACTGCTTCATCTCATTTTCCAAGAGAATGCAGATGTAAAGTTTTTTTGATGGTACGCCTGTGCATATTGAAATATTCAGAGCATATTCTGAATTTCAGTTAACACATCAGTAAGCATTTTGGCCATCACTGAATTCAACCTTTTTTCTCAATCAGAATAGGCAAGGATAATGACAGATATATTTTACTATGTTAGAAAGTACATCATTTTATTTAATTGTGTGAATAAAAGAAAGCACCTCCCCGTCGGGGAATTGAACCCCGGTCTCTCGCGTGACAGGCGGGGATACTGACTACTATACTAACGAGGACTTATTGGCATCTGTTAAAGAGTGCTCACCTCCTTGGGGTTAAGGCATACCCTCGATCAATTCACAGTATTGTAATAGGCAGATTTGCTGCTTTTGGTTAGGACAAGTCATCTTTTTTCCTAAATATTACAATACAGAAATTCCTAGCCAAAAACAATCAGTTTTATCAAGAAATTATTTCATTGAAATAAATATCTATCTATCGATCTGTCTATCTGGCTATCTTTCTAACTATCAATATATATATTTATATATATATATATCTATATAATCAGCTCACTTTACCATTTGCAGCTTATAACTATTAGCCACCAGGGGTCACTACTAACCAAAAGCAGTCATTCTACTTGTAAATTGTGCCAATCGAGTGGAACAGCAGCCTAGGATTCACCACTGCTTCATCTCATTTTCCAAGAGAATGCAGATGTAAAGTGTTTTTGATGGTACGCCTGTGCATATTGAAATATTCAGAGCATATTCTGAATTTCAGTTAACACATCAGTAAGCATTTTGTCCATCGGTGAATTCAACCTTTTTTCTCAATCGGAATAGGCAAGGATAATGACAGATATATTTTACAATGTTAGAAAGTACATCATTTTATTTAATTGTGTGAATAAAAGGAATCGCCTCCCCGTCGGGGAAATGAACCCCGGTCTCCCGCGTGACAGGCGGGGATACTGACCACTATACTAACGAGGACTTATTGGCATCAGTTAAACAGTGCTCACCTCCTTGGGGTTAAGGCATACCCTCGATCAATTCACAGTATTGTAATTGGCAGATTTGCTGCTTTTCGTTAGGACAAGTAATCTTTTTTCCTAAATATTACAATACAGAAATTCCTAGCCCAAAACAATCAGTTTTATCAAGAAATTATTTCATTGAAATAAATATCTATCTATCGATCTGTCTATCTGGCTATCTTTCTAACTATCAATATATATATTTATATATATATATATATATATATATATATATATATATATATATATATATATATTCACTGAAAAAACCATAGGTTATAGACCATATATAGTTAGGAATTAGCATTTAAAAAACCTTATTTTACTCACACAAAACCATTGAAATTCCATATATAGTTAGTTGCACTAACTATATATCGTGCACCCGCAATCCACTGCTGATCATGTCACATATTACATCATTCATGACATGGTCAGTGACATCACTGATGACATCACTGATGACATCTCAAATGACATCACTGATGACAACATCCAGTGACTGTATTTTTCTGTAAAGTTAAAATATGTCTTGAGTGGATGTATAAGTGTCTGGATGAAGGATTTAGTAGGTGCATGACTGACTGTATGAGTGAGTGATTAAATGTGTCTCACTGAATGCATGGGTTAGTGACTAAACTGTCTTAATTTGTGCATCATTATGTCTGTTGTTCTGTAAACTGCTGCATGTGTTGATCATTAGCTATACGAGAGGCTATATGTGTTATTAATTGGTTGCCCAAGTATTTCTATGGGAGATTGAGTTTGTGTGGGGGTGGCTGGAAGGTGTGAGACTCTATGCATAGATGTGTGAGCAGTTTATTCACTAGGTGTATGAGTTCAAGAGTGCATGTGGAAACAGCTACATGGGCAGTTGACTGTGTGCATGAGTGTATTGATGAGTGAATGGATATCTCAATGCTACATGTCATAGTAAGTACATATGTAAAACACAGTACATGTGAGAGTTGGCATATATAAATAACTGTGCATGAGAGCCACTGAATGAGTGAGTGGTTGTATCGATCATTGTGAACTTGTATCAGGGATTGTATAAGAGAGTAAATATGTGTTAGTATATGTTTCAATAAGTAAGGTGTGTTTAACTGTATAGTTGAAGAAATGGAGGTGAGATTGTTTCTTTGCATGACTGACTGGGTGTGTGAGTAACTCCATGGATGAGTGGCAGTGTGTGAGTGTCTGTATACACTGAGTGTATCTAAGGTTATATTAGAGTCTGAAGAGGTTTATCGTATTAGCACAAGAATGATGTCAAATGAGATGTCATCAGTGATGTCATCAGTGATGTCATTTGAGATGTCATCAGTGATGTCATCAGTGATGTCACTGACCATGTCATGAATGATGTAATATGTGACATGATCAGCAGTGGATTGCGGGTGCACGATATATAGTTAGTGCAACTAACTATATATGGAATTTCAATGGTTTTGTGTGAGTAAAATAAGGTTTTTTAAATGCTAATTCCTAACTATATATGGTCTATAACCTATGGTTTTTTCAGTGAATTTTCAAGGTTTTGTAAATGCTAATTCCTAACTATATATGGTCTATAACCTATGGTTTTTTCAGTGAATTTTCAAGGTTTTGTAAATGCTAATTCCTAACTATATATGGTCCATAACCTATGGTTTTTTCTGTGAATTTCATTGGTTTTTTAACAGCTAATATCTGTAGCTGTAAAATGTATTCTTCTTTAAATCCAAAAATATATTTTATATGTTTATGAATAATTTTTTTTTTAAATATTTTTTTTTCTTCGTTCCCGCTTCGCAAATCGGGAAGCTTCCCGTTAGCTGACCTTGATGCCGCGAAATAGACCGCGAGCCGGTAAACGTTTCTTTACCGCAAGTGCCGCGTTACAAAACAACATCGTGACGCCTCCCGTCCGCATGACGTTTCACGTTGTCGCGTGATACGTCATATGACGTACTACGTTAGCGAACTGGTACGCGAAGCGAGTCGCAAAGCGCAGGTTTCTGGAAGCAAACCGGGAGGCCCTGCAAAGCGCTTAACGTAAACACAGCAAGTCATGTGACTTGGTAATAACACTTTTCATTGGTTCATTTCACTTTTGGTTTCCTAATGATGTAAGACTAGGTCATATAATCTAAAATGAACACTTTTGATTGGTTGAGAACTCTTGTTTTTCCCAAATGATGAAAATCCCTCCTTCTTTCCTCACTCTGACTTTCATCATTGTGAGAGAAAGACCCTTTGTGATCACTGAGCAATGGCTTCTTTAGTAGCTTCAGCTGGTGCTTCCCCACCACCTCCACCACATCCAAGGAAGAGTGGACCACCTGCTCAAGTTATAATTCAACAAGAAGAAGAAGAAGAGGAACAGGAGGACGAGCACGAAGAGAGGCAGTTTTTGCCTGAGCAGCCCAGGACGTCTCACCGGAAAGAAAACTTCATTTGGCAATTTTTTAAAATTCCCAAAGGTCAGAAAAAAGTAAATGCAAGATACGTAACTTGCCTTATATGTCAAGATAGACTGTCCAGAGGGACCGACAAAAAATACAGTTTCGGAAACTACACAATGCATCGCCATATGACTAGGTGGCATCCTAACAACTACAGTGCTGCACAGTTTCGGAACGACCTAGATAATCTCCCTATTATGGCCAGAAGATCTGTTGTACCGGAAGTAACGGGACCAGAGGGCAGGGAGATGGTGCCAAATATACAAATGAGATTTGGTGAAGTAAAACACACCTGCGTATTTTGCGATGGATTCATTTCCTACGGAGAAAGAAGCATCACTCTGATCAACAGAGCTATTGACTATCATATGCAAGTTTGTCCGAAACGCCCAAAATAATAAATACTTCTTTTTTTTGTTTTGTTGCTCCTGTTGAGCCCTTTACAATGAATCGTTTTCATTGCCCCCTCCAAGAAAAACCCCAAAAAATATAAAACTGTTCCGAAAAATTCAAAAACAGTAAAAAAATGTTCAGAAAAATAAAAAAAAAAGTTCTTTTCAGAACTACCTCCCCGTTATTAAAAAATTGGTACAATATTTGGAACTGTGCCAACCTCTATTTCTCTTAGTTCGCTTCCTAGTTCGCTCGCCGGTACGCGAACTGGAAGCGAACCAAAAACAGTAAGTATAAGGGAGGGAAACACACACTTATGTTAAAATAAAGACAGCTATAGGGGAGTAAACTAGAGATACTATTACCCGTAATCCACTGCTGATGATGTCACATATTACATCATTCATGACATGCTCAGTGACATCATCAGCAGAGGATTGCGGGTTTTTTGACAACATGCCTTATCCACGGTTTAATAACGCTGCCTTTTGCTTTATATAAGTTTTCAAATTGTATGAAATATATACCAATAGGTCGTTATGAACCTTTAGGTAGTGCTTTTCTTCATGAGGTCTGGTCGCTTCCATACACATACAGATGTTTCAAAGATGATCAAGAAGTTTATCTGAATGGAGAGGAATGCACTGAGACGCCAGATCATTCACTAATGTGTAGGCACATACAGTTACACGGTTCATGCAACAAACACCGACCAAATATGGCTTGCGTGTTGCAAGGCACGCCAGTTCCTGCTATCATCCCCACGTTCAAGTTGTTGGAAAATGGTAGTTATTTGATGCTCAATAATGAAGATTGTTCTGAGTTAATTAAAAGTATTCCTTTTATCGTAACAGTAAGTGAACGGGTTATTTGCTGCAGAAATGTTCTATTTCCTCCCACACATGAACATAGGGAGTTTTCAATCTGGCCACAAATACCAACCTTGGGACACGTTTCAACGGCATGGCAAGAATAAGAGCTCTTTTGTCTCAGAGAGAGGTGGCCTTGAGTTCGGCCCGTGAAACTTTCGTACTTCACATAGCGAACACCCGTACAGAGGTGCACACCCTTTTCAATTAAGATTTGCCTTTCAATTTCAGCAACATGTTTCCGACTATCTTTAACGCATCCTCCACAAAGTCCCTGACACACTTTTTTAAAGTTGTTACCAGTGGCCTCGTGACTTCATTTGAGAAAATCTTTGGAGTCATCCCTGCTTCCTTTCATTGTATTTTCTGCACTCTGGTTCGTGGATTGGCATTTTTACTTGCATTACCAGCGGACGCTCTTGTGCTTTTTTACATTTTTAAATATGGATGTCCCTCCTATGCAACCTCCGACCCTGCAGCTGCTGACACTGTTCCGCAATCGCATGCTAGAATATTATGGCACAATGCCGTTGGCGATATTAAGCACGGCATATGGATTATCTTTTCGGTTCTCCTACTTCACCTGTATCCAGCCTGTATTTCACTGCCTGACCTGTGATTTCGATTGGGCCATTGATTTGTGTCTCTGCGGACCGGTTTCTCCTGACGTCGACTTTAATCAGCTGATGACTCCTATCATTACTCACGAGTTGGTTTGTCCTGGCGAAAGGATTATGGCTGTGGCATTGATGCATGGACTACTTGGTCCCTGGAATTTACTGGCGGCAGCACAGTCTTTCTTGGAACAGAGCTTTCTTGAAAACCCACCGAGCTGTCCTCTGATGGTGATAGAGGATCCGGTGCTGGGAGAGCACGTATGTTCTTTTCCGCTTTTAAATTGGATGGCTGAACTGTTTTCGGATGAAGACGGTGACTTCCTATTGGAGGCTGTTGCAGCTTATTTTGCATACACAGTTATGTCATAGACCTTTTTCATGTTTGATATGCTGAGTACTAGCATTTCATTGACAATTCATTAACTTATTTGTCAAGTTTTTATTATTTACCTTGCCTATTGGCTTAAGACTCGATAAAGTACTTGGCTGTTTTATTTTTCTTTAGCATTAAATTTTCCTAGTTTTTAATGCTTTACCTTGCGGACCGTCCACATATAAACTTGCAATCTGCTCTCATGAGATGGCACTTCTATTATCTTATTCAGTTCGTTTCCGGATCATGAGGAGGTGTCATCTAGGTCCTGGATATCTTTACACCGTGTTAAGTTAGCATGGGCTCATTACCGGTTTAAACGCCATTTTTCCTTTTTTGCAACTTCTGCACACGACACTTAGTTGTTGCTTTAGCTTTCCACCTAGTAGTTCATCGTGGTTTACATGAGAATAATATGTTATTGGTCTACTATCTGCTTTACTTGTTAAACTATATCTGTACAGCGAGTGCTAAAGTTTCAAGAACAACACGATACAGAATTGTTATGAGGTCTGATCTCCACGACTTCATACTAATAACATAAGTGCAACTTCTGCCAATTCTGGGCATGAGGCGGGTTTTATATTGCTTTGCCGAACACACATACACAACAGTTGATGCGGTTCACATGAAGAGAGAGCTGGTGTATGCTGATGTGATTCCTTCAAATCTAAGACACTAAAGTATGGGCACGCCCTAAACCAACACAAAGAGACCTTCTTAGCAAATAATATAATATGTGTATTAGGGAGGGTGAGATATAAGCAGCCGCGGGCCGTGGAGGGAGTTACGGTGAGGCAGGGAGGCGGGGAGGGGGAGAAGCAGGGTGGAGCCCTCTCTACCTTGCCCCTCCCCCTCCCCGCCTCCCTGCCCCACCGTAACTCCCTCCACGGCCCGCGGCTGCTTATAAGTGTTGCTAACTCTTATTCATTTACAGCATGTTAACATACTGTCACCATTCGCTTTTTATGTACTAGTAACTATGCTGGTAATTTTGCTACTGATAATATGTGTACTTGTATTCTCCACCCTGCTTCTCCCCCTCCCCGCCTCCCTGCCTCACCGTAACTCCCTCCACGGCCCGCGGCTGCTTATAAGTGTTGCTAACTCTTATTCATTTACAGCATGTTAACATACTATCACCATTCACTTTTTATGTACTAGTAACTATGCTGGTAATTTTGCTACTGATAATATGTGTACTTTTATTATCTAAGGTACTACGCCTGAGAAGACGGCATTAGTAAATAAACATTTCAAATACACATCTGTTCTTCTTAACTCCATTTTCTGGTTTCTAAGAAATCTATAACGACCGACTGTTCATGAGTTCCACGTATCCTGAGGTACTATAAGTTCATATTCTGGATTGTCTAAACATTGAGAGTTTGTTATATCCAATGTGACACTGTACCTAGCTTGCTAAGGAGTTTTTGATTACTAACGTGAGTTTTGGGACACCCTAATTCGCCGAGGTTCCAATCCTCTGTCCACAGTTCTGTGTGAGAACAGAAACCCTGCGACAGGGGCACCCCCGACCCTTGCTGGAGCTTCATCACACTTGCGATACAACTCCAGCAATGCATTCGCCGAGGTTCCAATCCTCTGTCCACAGTTCTGTGTGAGAACAGAAACCCTGCGACAGAGGCACCCCCGACCCTTGCTGGAGCTTCATCACACTTGCGATACAACTCCAGCAATGCGCCACCTTTACGGCACAGATACATCACGCATCTGTGCTGTTTTTGCCCCATGATGCGCCGCATTGTAAATGCAGCACACCATAGGTGACGGAACAGCGGCACATAATGACTAACACATCCCTGGTGATGCGCCAGTCATCATAAATGTATCCCTATGCTTCTTATCTTGTTAGAGATGAACCGCCATATATATCATCAAAGTTTTTTGCATTTCCTAAATAGCGAACTTTAAGGAATAAATAGCGATTCTTTACCATTCCTAGTTTGCGATGAGCTATTTGCTAATTAGCCGAATGTAGCCCAATGAAGCCCAATGTAGCCCAATGTAGCCCAAAGATGGCCGCCAGACACACAAAAAAACAAATGTAGCCCAAATATCAGCCAGATGTAGCCCAACTATAGCCCAGTGACAGAATGACCAATCAGCTTCGCAAACCTCCGTTACGCGAAGCGGAGCGCTGTTACAGATATATATCTTTTTTTGAACGTTAATTTCTCAAAATCCACTGGAGCATTTAGGAAAAAAGATTACTTGTCCTAACGAAAAGCAGCAAATCTGCCAATTACAATACTGTGAATTGATCGAGGGTATGCCTTAACCCCAAGGAGGTGAGCACTGTTTAACTGATGCCAATAAGTCCTCGTTAGTATAGTGGTCAGTATCCCCGCCTGTCACGCGGGAGACCGGGGTTCATTTCCCCAACTGGGAGGCGATTCCTTTTATTCACACAATTAAATAAAATGATGTTCTTTCTAACATTGTAAAATATATCTGTCATTATCCTTGCCTATTCCGATTGAGAAAAAAGGTTGAATTCACCGATGGACAAAATGCTTACTGATGTGTTAACTGAAATTCAGAATATGCTCTGAATATTTCAATATGCACAGGCGTACCATCAAAAACACTTTACATCTGCATTCTCTTGGAAAATGAGATGAAGCAGTGGTGAATCCTAGGCTGCTGTTCCACTCGATTGGCACAATTTACAAGTAGAATGACTGCATTTGGTTAGTAGTGACCCCTGGTGGCTAATAGTTATAAGCTGCAAGTGGTAAAGTGAGCTGATTGAAAATTTGGGGGGGGTTCGTCCAGTGGGGGCCGAGAAAAAAGGGGGGTCCCAAAAGGTGTTTTTAACATTGAGTTTTCCATAGGGCGGTTGGCCTCACTTTTAGCCCGAACGGCTGAATGGATTTGCACGAAACTTGGCAAAATTGTAGGGAATGGTAGCCCGATGTGCCTTTTGTAGGTCTCAATATATGTGCTCCAGTGGATTTTGAGAAATTAACGTTTAAAAAAAGATATATATCTGTAACAGCGGACCGGGCAGCGCTCTGGTTCGCGGACTTTTCGCGCAACGGAGCTTTGTGAAGCGAAGCTGATTGGTTCTCCGGCGTCTGTCAACATTCCAAACAGTCCGTAGCGGCCGCCATCTTGTCTCTCGGTAGGATCGAGAGACAAGAGGAGGCCAAAGCGAAGGGGCAAATGACCATAAGGAGGCATAGTACATTGTCGCTCACCCCCTAGGTTTGATGTGGAGGTTTTAAAAGGGCCCCGCGGGGCAAAAAAAAATAAAAATAATAATAATCGAACAGCTGAATGGATTTGCACGAAACTTGGCAAAATTGTAGGGACTGGTAGCCCGATGTGCCTTTGCTAGGTCTCAATATATGTGCTCCAGTGGATTTTGAGAAATTAACGTTCAAAAAAAGATATATATCTGTAACAGCGCTCCGCTTCTCGTACTTTTCGCGTTACGGAGGTTTGCGAAGCTGATTGGTTTTTCGGCGTCTGTAAACATTCCAAACAGTCCGTAGCGGCCGCCATCTTGTCTCTCGGTAGGATCGAGAGACAAGAGGAGGCCAAAGCGAAGGGGCAAATGACCATAAGGGGGCATAGTAGATCCTCCCTGACCCCCTAGGTTTGATGTGGAGGCTTTAAAAGGGCCCCGCAGGCCAAAAAAAAAAAATGATTTTTTTTTTTTGCGTGGGGAGCGTCCGGTTCGCGAACCGGGAAACGTTCTGGGGAGCGTACTTTGTTGAAAATTAGTGAAAAAAGTTAGAGTAAAATAATAATTTTGAGTGATCAGATGTAGGGTAGCTCTGAGAAGAGCTTTTGGGTTTATGGTACATTTAGGTACTTATAAGTAGGTACCAATGCACAGTCTTAAATTCAGAATAAAAATTCTGTTGCCCTCATCTGAGAAGTGAACTCCATCTCCTCTGTAGATATCTTGCATGTAGTAACGCAAGTTATTGTTGTAGATGCAGCCCATTCCATGGTCTCTCATGTAAGCTGAAACAGATTTGTTTACATGCTTCCTCGACTTCTCAATTTGTGGACAAAATTGGTTCGACCACCTCCATTTCTGTCTTTGGCATATATTTGAATATACCAAGGCAGTCTGAGGAAAAAGTGCCATCAATTGCTCAAAGGTGTCCTTTAAAAGCATTTCCAGACCTACCCCAGTCAAAGTGCCCAAATCATTACCTCCACAGTGCACAATTAACAGGTCAGGTTTTGGCAAATGCATAAAGGTTTTCACCAATGGTATCAATTGGTGACATTTTAATCCTCTGTGGCCAAACCACTTAATTTCCACATCTTGTAAATTGAGGTTAGGTAAATTCCTGTTTTCAGCGTACCTTTGAGCCCAATAGATGTAGCTATGTCCAACAATCCAGACAGAAAACATGGCGAGAGAAGGTTCTCCTGCAGTCAGATGAAGTGTGGCAATGAAATGGCAGTTGAAAAAATGAGAGTGTAAAATGAAAAAAACTGAGGAGTTTCTGTGTTAATGAAGCAGTAAGAGTGATTGGTGGATTTTGATTGCTGAAAACAGAAAGTTAGTGTGCATGGATGAGTTCGTTGAAAGATGTATTTTGAGTGGCGAAGAAAAAATCATTAAATGAAAGAATGCTTTGGATATGCAGGTGCACTGAGAGTTCAGAGTTCAATTGCAACATTGTTGTGTGAGAGGTCTTGCAAGAGGTGGTTGCTATGCAGAAAAAGCAGAGAGGGGGCAGAGGGGGGAAGGGTTTTGCTTTGAAAAAAAGTGAGGGAAGAGTTTTGATTGGGTGACATGAGAGATCTGTGTGAGGAATTACAACATTTCTGTGCTTTTGATAGCTGCAGACTCTGGAGTCCATACCTTTTGCTCTGCTGAAGACAAATTGGTGTGTTTCTGAGACTGTTTTGAAACTCAAAGTATTTGCTAAGGTGAGAAAAAATTTCTTTAATTTAGATAGAAAATAGTGTGCTTTAAGGAGAAAATTATGAAGAAAGTTGTGTTTTTCAAATGTTGCTTTGTCTCAAGTGTTTCACAAATAGATTTTGTTTCTTTGAGAAATTGTAATTGGAGAAAATGTGAAGTATTAGTACTGACAGGGCTTTTATGTGCATAGGAGCTGTGGAGTGTTTTCAAATTATGACTTGTAAATCGTTTTTGAGAAAAAGCAATGGTTTTAATATTGATGAGAAGGACATAATGGTGTCTGCTTCTTTATAAGGTAATTGAGAGTCTCTGATGTTATTTTTCCCATTTCAATGTAAGAAGTTTGTCTGTGGAGCAAATTGCTTGTAAATATGGTCCCACCTGTGCATGGCAAATTTAGATTTTGAATGTTTCCGTTACATAGGCATGTTAAAGGTGACTGAAACATGCTGCAAAGGCAATCAAAAAATGCTTTTATGTGTCTTAAGGACATTTTAAGTCATTTCCCCATGTGCAGTGTTTTCAAATTATGAGTTGAAAATCGTTTTTGAGGTAAAGGAATGTTTTCAAAATTTATGTGCGCCATATGACCCCAAATTTTTTTTTCAGGGGTGCAGCAGGGTGTTCTTGAGATACCCCTGCACCGTCGGAAAAATTCGTAATTTGCGATGAGGTAATTGCTAATCGCAAATTGCACCTTCATTCCTATGGGCCTCCTGCTGCATGGAAATGAATGGGTAATCTTGCTGAAATGCAAAGTCGAATCTGTATTTAAAAGGGTCTGCACCTCTGTACGGGTGTTCGCTATGTGAAGCACGAAAGTTTCACGGGCCGAACTCAAGGCCACCTCTCTCTGAGACAAAAGAGCTCTTATTCTTGCCATGCTGTTGAAATGTGCTCCCAAGGTTGGTATTTGTGGCCAGATTGAAAACTCCCTATGTTCATGTGTGGGAGGAAATAGAACATTTCTGCAGCAAATAACCCGTTCATTTACTGTTACGATAAAATGAATACTTTTAATTAACCCAGAACAATCTTCATTATTGAGCATCAAATAACTACCATTTTCCAAGAACTTGAACGTGGGGATGATAGCAGGAACTGGCGTGCCTTGCAACACGCAAGCCATATTTGGTCGGTGTTTGTTGCATGAACCGTGTAACTGTCTGTGCCTACACATTAGTGAATGATCTGGCGTCTCAGTGCATTCCTCTCCATTCAGATAAAGGTCTTGATCATCTTTGAAAATCTGTATGTGTATGGAAGCGACCAGACCTCATGAAGAAAACCACTACCTAAAGGTTAATAACGACCTATTGGTATATATTTCATACAATTTGAAAACTTATATAAAGCAAAAGGCAGCGTTATTAAACCGTGGATAAGGCACGTTGCCAAAGCAGTGAACCTTTTGGATTTATACTGGAAATGTTATAGGAAGAATTACGGAGTAGGGCCTGTAAATCTTTAATGGACAACGAGTAAAATTACTCCAACCATCATATTCCTCTAACTCCGGGATAGTAGGGGTGTTTAATTTTTTAGAAGTAGCCAATCCAAAGCATTTGGTCTGGGAAATTGTTTCATTCACAAACAACATATGATTTGGGATGAGACATGCACGGTGGAAAGCCTCAGTGCCTTGTACCTGCCAGGTTCGTGAACCCCAAACTGATGTAGATCCTGGATATTTTTACACTGTGTTACGTTAGCATGGGCTCATTACTGGTTTAAACGCCATTTTTCCTTTTTTGTAACTTCTGCACACGATACTTAGTTGTTGCTTTAGCTTTCAGCCTACCTGCGTCAAGATCTATGCCTGCTTCAAGCAGGCGCAGGGTTTTGATGTAGCTTTGTCCTATCTGATTGTAAATGCGGCACACCGTGGGTGGCAGAGCAGCGGTGCACGTTAACTGGTGCATCCCTGGGGATGTGCTAGTTAATATAAATCTGCCCCTTTACATTTAATTATGTGCAGGGGACACAGAGTAGGTGAGGTTTATCCAAGGTTAAGAAGAGATGAGTCCTGTTCAGTGAAAAATTGGAGATAGGCTTCAGTATATTATATACTTAAGTAGTGTGTTAAGTTTTTGATGACTGTTATTAATTTACTGTTGGGTAATAGTGGTTAATAACATTTTTTATTATATTTTACCACAGATTCAACTGCAGATTATTTCAAGATTTTAGGATGCCTAGCAAAGAAAGAGTAAGAAAGGCTGCAAAACATCAAAGACAGCAGGACCATGGAAGAATGCAGCAGTCCTCTAACAAAAAGATTTGTCAAGTCACCAAGAAAGCACCGGGTAAGAGTCGAAAAACAGTCATAAGAAATATGTGTAGTAAAAAAAATATTACTACAGAAAATGTTTCAGTCCAGAAAAGGAGACAGAATTCAAATGGTAAGGAAAGGCCAATGAGAAATGTTACTGCTAGAGTAAGAGATAACTCTATGCATGAAAGTAGAAGGAAACAAGAGTTTAGGGATATTCGTAAACGAATGTTCCGCAACAGGATAATTGGGAATTTGTTAAAAAATATTAAGAAAGGTCAGCAGAAAGTGTTTTTTTATAAGAGAAAAAAAATTGTTGAGAAAGTTATTGATCAGGCATTTGAAATTAAACGTAAGTTATTTATTTTGACAATCAATAGAATTCGGAAGCTAAACAAGGTAATTTATGATTTCAAAAGAAATAGTAGATGGAAGAGAATAGTTAATCGTAGTAATTTTTGTGAAGTTTTTTCTGGAGAATGGATGCATAGTTCAAGCTCTGAGGCATTTTTTAATGAGGAGAGTTATTTCCAGGATAATGATTTGGTGCATGCAGTTGACACCAGTGGTCGAGCTTATGAAGTGAAAGATGGTTGTCCAGTTGAAAAAGAAAAACTTGTGACAACAGAGATAGAAGAGGTGTTAGGTAATGAGGTTTTAGGGAGACGTCCTAAGGGTCCTGTGTACACCTAGAAGTGTAGTAGTATTTGCAGTGTACGACAGGATTCCATCAATTTGCTTTGTGATTTTATACGGTCATTTAGTAAGAACAGTTTGAAGCAGAAAATGAAGTTGTTGCAAGAATTAGATCCTTGCAGAGTGAGAGAAGTGATAGGTTTGCATGGTCATTCACTGGCTTGTCTTTCCAGGAGAGTATGCCAGAGTGTTTTTCATCATTTCAGGATGCTAGCAGTGCATCATAATAAAGTGAGGAAATTAGTTAGAATGTTGTATTATGCTAAGAGTCCAGCAATTATGCTTAAACAATTATGCGCTGCTCTTTTGCATGGTTCTGAAATAGATGTGAAGAATATATGTGAAGAAATTGAGTTTTGTTACTTTGGAAGTAAAGAGGAGAATGTTGAAATTGAGCAAGAAGAAGAGAGTAATGTGGAAGATAGTGTACAGGTTTCCAGTACAGATAATTTCCAGAGGGAAATTGCGACGTTTGAGGTGAAATCAAGTGAGAGGCCAAATTTCACTTGTGTGTGTTGTCGACGCACTTATTATAAGAATCAGACTAAGTTAGTGGATTTATATGGAAAAAGTGAATGGGAAAATAATAGTGAATGGAAGGATTTTACAACATACTTGATGGTAGAAAATTGTTTTGATTTGGGATTGGATCAACGTGTGTGTACTTATTGTTGTAACAAATTAAATCAAAACCAGATGCCTGCTAGAGCAGTTCATAATAATCTGGAATTGGTTGAGATTCCTTCTGAATTGAAGGATTTAAATACTTATGAATCTATTTTGATTCAAAGTATCCATCCCTTTCAGGCTATTGTAAGAATGGAGCCAAAGACAGGGAAATTGCCTCCATCAGATTTACAGAGAGGATTAAAGGGAAGAGTTGTTTATTTGCCTCTAGATTTGAAGAAAAACATTAACACAATTGGAGTAGAAAAAGTGGAAGAGGAACCTCTTGTTATCTTAGTTAATGGGGTTCCGACAAAGAATAAGAAAATATGGCAAGATTTAGTAGATGTTAGGAAAGTCAAAAGGGCAACATTGTATTTGAAAAAATATAATAAGTACTATAAAAATGTATATGTTGCAGAAGAGGAAGTAAGTGAGGAAGAGGATAACGATTTGTGTGCTGGTCAAATTGAGAAAGTAGAACCCTGTACTAGTGAAGAAATATATGAACATTATAGTGTTCATCCTTTGCATTCCAAGGAAGTCATGGGGAATGCTATTGAGTTGTTTCAAATGAAACAAGCGAAAGGGAGTCCCATTAGTGTTTGGGAGGAAAGTTTGGAAGCTCGGTGTTTCCCACAGCTTTTTCCAACAGGTCTGGGAGGAAGATATGATGAGCGACCTCATCAAATTCCTGCTTCTGAATACCGGACTTTGCGATTGTATGCAGGAGATCCTAGGTTTCGACAATGCATTCCTTATTTGTTTCATCTCCTGTTTGAAAGCGATCTGTCTGGACTGTCATATGCAGTGAACCACATCTTGAAAAGTGGTATACACATGCAAAACATCTCGGCAAGTGACTTTATGGATAAAGTCAATGTCCAAGACAGTATTTTGGATTCTCACCTGATTAATCTCATGGCGTGTCAGCGTGGTACTAATGAGTACTGGTACCGTCGTCATGGTGATTTAAAATGTATGCTAAGGAACTTAGGAACTCCCACATGGTTCCTCACTTTGAGCTGTGCTGAGTATGGCTGGGAAGACTTACTTGAATTTCTACGAGAGGCAAATGCTAACGTAGAAAACATCGAATTCAAGACACCCGGAGAACTGTGCTCTTTGGATCCAGTCAATGTATGTAGGTACTTCAATCATAGATTTGAAGGTATGATGTCTTTCATCATGAATAAGAAGAATCCACCTCTTGGAGAGGTGTTGGATTTCTTCTGGAGGAAGGAGTACCAAGCAAGAGGTGCTCCTCATATACATATGTTGCTGTGGATCAAGGATGCACCTAAATTTGGAACGGATGCAGAAGACTCAGTGATGAGTTTCATAGAACAGTATTCTACGTGTGCTGTTCCAAACGCAAAGGAGAAAAAAAGCCTACGAGAAAAAGTTCTACGTTTCCAAAGCCATCGATGTGGAAAGTACTGTCGTCGTAAATTCCGGAACAAAGACAAGTTCTACACCAAATGTCGTTTCGGCTTTCCACGACCGGTGATTTCTAAAGGAAGAGTGAACAGTTTCATGTCTTCGCTGCGACATAATGTGATGAAGAAATCACTTAAAAACATATACAATTTGAAGAGGAACGAAGAGTCTAAGTACATTAACGACTACAACCCGGTGATTTTGTCCATGTGGAATGCTAACATGGATATACAGTTTGTGGCTGATAACTGTATGGCTGTGGCTCGGTATGTGACATCTTACATCACCAAAAAAGAGAAGACAGAATTGAAGGATATGTGGGAGGACATTTCCCATGAAAAGAGCCTCAGCAAGAAGTTGTACAGTTTCAGTCTGAAGATGTTGTCGCATCGAGAAATCGGAGCTTACGAATGTTCTGACCGGTTGTCTTCAGCAAGTCTCTATGCCAAGTCCAGGAGTATCGTTTGGGCGAGTGTTGGTCTTGCTGCAACGCGTAATCGAGTTCTGAAACCTGTGCGGGAAATTGAGTATTTGGCGGAAAAGGAGCCAAACAGTACCGACATTTTGAAGAGCAACATGTTGGATACATATTATCCAAATCGAAGCAGTCACCTCGAGAATGTTTGTCTGTATGAGGTTCTGCAAAATTACATATTCAAGAGGAGCATCAAAGAAGATACTGAGAAAGGAGTGTATGCTGTAATAGGAAGTGAGGGATGTCTAGTCAAGCAAAGAAAATGCCACTTGATAAACCATCGAAAATTGAGTGGCGAATCTCCTGAAAAAAAGGAGTTTTTCTATTTAGCACTTTTGCAACTTTTTAAGCCTTGGCGTGCAGAAGAGGAACTGCTTGGAGATTTCCTTTGTTACGAAGACTCATTCAATGCTGCCAAGGAGACCATAGAATGTCCTGCTTTTCCCAAATATGTAGAAATGTTGAATGTGGAAATTGAGCAGGAAGCAACGATTGCAGCCGAGATTGCCAGAGACAGTTCTCAGGACAGTCAGAGTTCTGCTTCATTGAGTCAGGATCCACTAGGAGGACCTCTTATCGAAAATGAAGCTGCCACTGCTATGAATGAAGTGGAAAGAGCCATGGCACATGCTCAGGAGGATGCGGTTAACTTAGAAGAGTTGGAAAGACAACTCAACGTTGAGCAGAGGAAAATATATGACGAACTTACCATGCAAATTGATCATGGATTAAGTCATGACAAGAAAGAGTGCTCATGTACGTCGTTGAAGCCTGTCCGACTGTACGTGAGTGGAGAAGCGGGAACTGGAAAAAGTTTCCTTATTAAAGCAATTTCATGTTATTTGCAGGAAAGGACAGAGTCATCGCTGTCTTGTGTTGTCACCGCTCCAACTGGACTGGCAGCACATAACATTAAAGGGATTACTTTACATCGTTTACTGATGCTGCCAGTGGAGCATGACAACAAATTAGAATATCACAAGCTATCTGGAGATGCTTGTTTTGAAGTTTCAAGAGTCTTGAGGAAAATGAAACTTCTTATCATTGACGAAGTAAGCATGGTTTCCAATGTCATGCTTGCCTTTGTGCATTTGAGAATGCAAGAAGTTCTCAAAACAGAGTATGATGTGTTACTTGGTGGCAAACACATCATTGTTTTCGGAGATCTTCTGCAGCTGACACCAGTGAAAGGGCAACCTGTGTTCAAAATGCTCACGCATGAAGATACCAGGAAGTGCTTAGGGAGTATTGGCAACGTCAATATATGGTTAAACTTCAATTATGCTGAACTGCATGAAAATATGCGTCAGGCAAAGGATGAAGTTTACAAGACTATTCTACAAGATGTTAGAATTGGAAAAGTGACCGAGCATGGGAAAGAAGCTTTACATGCACGATTACTGACAAATTTATATCCAGACGAAGATGTTGTGCCTGAGAATATTTTTCAGAAAGTTACTGAGAAAAAATCTGGAATATGTTTGATGCCAACTCTTGCAGAATGTGCCAAATTCAACAACAAAATGTTGCATTTAGAAAAGCAAGAGATTGTGAAATTGGAAGCTATTGACAGAGTAGAGCATATGGGATCAACAATTATTTTGTCTGAGAATCTGAAAACAAAATTGGATTCATTAGAGAAGAGTATATCTAAAACTGCGGGTTTTGAAAAGACTCTGAATGTGTGCTTGAACTGCCGTATAATTTTAAGAAGGAATTTACATGTTGAAAGAGGTCTGGTAAATGGATCAATGGGTAATGTTGTTGATTTTGTGAAATACAGAAATAGAGATGGAATTGAATTTTTAAAAATTAAATTTGATGGCATTGAGGAAGTACAGCTAATTGCTCGTTGTTCTGCTAGATTTTTGCTTGTAAAAGACTTATATGTTCGTCGTAAGCAGTTTCCTGTTTGCTTGGCATATGCGGTGACAATTCATAAATCGCAAGGTTTAAGTGTAGACTGTGCATTGGTGAATATTGGCAGTTCTGTGTTCAAGGAGGGTATGGCATATGTGGCATTGTCACGAGTTAGGACTTTATCGGGATTGTACTTGATTGAGTGTGATGTCACAAACATTTGTGCGGATCTAGATTGTGTTAAGGAATACAATAGGTTGAGAAGAGAGTATGCGCCACATTTGCCTCAGTATCCTTTGTTTGAGAAACGTGTGGTAGGCCGGAAACGAAGAAATGTGACCAATACTGGGGAGGTTGTAGCAAAAAGACGAAAAGTCGATGAACCTGAAATTACAAGCAGAAACAAAAAGGATTCTGTTGAAGATGTTGTTGGTTTTCAATTTGAAAACAGTTCTGGTGTCAACTGCTATGCTAATGTAGTAGTTAATGTTTTGTTTTCTCTAGAAAATGTAAAAGAAGAGATTGTGGTCAATTCTGATCAAAGATTTTGCAGTTTGTTAAATTCTGTGTTAGAGAAATGTAGCACTGATAGAACAAACATAGAAAGTGTGTCTGAAATTCGAAATCTGTTAGACAGATGTTCAGGCCAAACACAATTCTCTCAAAATAGTCAGCAAGATTGTCAGGAGTTTTTAATGTACATGCTTGATGTATTGCATGATGAAGGTGTAGATGTAGATCACCTGTTTGGGCTTTCTTATCAATGGCAGCATGACTGCGAGAACTGTAGGGTATCAAGTACTACTAGTGTAGACTCAGAAAGATTTATATATTTAACTTTGCCAGACAGTAAATCAGTCTCTTTTAATAAGCTAGTAAAAGCAGCTGATCACAACATGGAGTGTAGCCAATGTAAATCTGAAATGATGTCCACATTATTTATACGAACATATGGCCAGTATGTCATTTTAATGTTCCAACGATGTAGGCCTGATGGAACAAAATTGACAACTTTAATTAAAAATTTTGTGGCTTCACAGTTGTCAATATCAGGAAGGACTTTTGTAACTGTAGCAATTATATATCATGATGGTCCTTCAATAACATCAGGACATTATACAGCTTATTTAAAGTGTAGAAATGGCTGGTCATTCTGCAATGATTCTGTTTTAATTTTCAAAAAAAAATTGCCGTTTGACCTTAAAAACTCTTACCTGGTGTTTTTAAAACCAAAATTTTAGGGAAAGAATCTCGGGATGTGCTCTGAGGAATTTCAAGAAGTTCTCATGGCTCCTACACGATTTGGCCTTGAGGATAAGTGTAGTACAGAGACATAACTTCTTACCATTACACTGGACTTTATGGAGAAATACGTGCACTTTGAATGAGTTCAGAAAAACTGTTTCTTTTTATAAGCTAATTGAAGCAGCCAATCAAAACATGGAGTAGAGGGAATGTAAGTCTGCAATGCTGTCTACTGTTTTACATTGCTTTGTGATTAAAAGTGATGTAGAGAATTAAATAATTGTACTAGTCATAAAGGTAGTGTAAGTCTGCTTCATAGTAAGCAGTATCAGTGTGATAGGAAATGTAGAACATGATTGAGGAAGAAGGGGAAGATATTACTAGTCCAGGATTGTGTAAATGATCTTCAACATTTTAATTCTGAAAGTTGTGGAAATGCGAAAAGACGGGATTGGCTAACAAGAAATCCAAGAGTTATACATGGCTCTGACAAGATTTGGCCTTGTGGAATCTTGTGGTAGAGAGCAAGAAGTCATTTATTGTATGTAACATGTTTTTGAAAACGATGGAGGTTTTCTTTCAGAAAGTGGCGGGTTGAAAGTAATAACAGCACAACAGAGTGTAAGCTGTTCATAGGACATCCTTGGCCGTCATGGAAAGTAAGTTAACTTTAAGGAGTTCTGAATTCTGATTTCTAATATTGTATGGGTTTTTTAAACACAATCATTTTGATTGTGTTTTTTTTTCCCCGCTGTTATATGATGAATACCTTCAAGTCACTGTTTTAGTGAAATTTGATACATTCTGAGAACAGCAAAAATAAACCATTTAACATGTATAATTAATTCTGTTCTGTTTGCATTTATGATGTACATGTAGAACTGTGTAGGAGGCATGGAGAAGGTGAGGCTTCTGTAAGTGTCAAAGTTGTTGCATACAGTCCTCATATTCTACGTAGTCTTTTATATTTCATTACTTTCACTGTTTCTGACTGATCTAAAAATTTTTTTTTAAAAAGAACAGTAAGTATAAGGGAAGGAAACAGACAGTTATGTTAAAAGAAACACAGCTATAGGGAATAAACTAGGGATACTGTTACCCGCAATCCTCTGCTGATGATGTCACTGAGCATGTCATGAATGATGTAATATGTGACATCATCAGCAGTGGATTACGGGTAATAGTATCTCTAGTTTACTCCCTTATAGCTGTCTTTCTTTTAACATAAGTGTCTGTTTCCTTCCCTTATACTTACTGTTCTTTTTTTTTAAAAAAAAAATTTGGGTTCGCTTCCGGTTCGCGTACCGGGGAGCGAACTGGGAAGCGAACTAAGAGAAATAGAGGTTGGCACAGTTGCAAATATTGTACCAATTTTTTAATAACGGGGAGGTAGTTCTGAAAAGAACTTTTTTTTTAATTGTTTTTGTTGTTTTATATTTTTTTTATTATTTTTCTGAACATTTTTTTACTTTTTTTGAATTTTTCTGAACAGTTTTATAATTTTTTTGTTTTTTTTTCGGAGGGGGCAACGAAAACGATTCATTGTAAAGGGCTCAACAGGAGCAAGAAAACAAAAAAAAAGAATTTATTGTTTGGGGAGTTTCGGACAAACATGAGCATGATTGTCAATAGCTCTGTTGATCAGAGTGATGCTACTTTCTGCGTAGCAAATGAATCCACTGCAATGTAGGCAGACTTGTTTTACTTCACGAAATCTCGTTTGTATATTTGGCACCATCTCCCTGCCCTCTGGTCCCGTTACTTCCGGTACAACAGATCTTCTGGCCATAATAGGGAGATTATCTAGGTCGTCCTGTTCCTCTTCTTCGTCTTCTTGCTGAATTATAACTTTAGCAGGTGGTCCACTCTTCCTTGGATGTGGTGGAGGTGGTGGGGAAGCACCAGCTGAAGCTAGTAAAGAAGCCATTGCTCACTGGTAACAAAGGGTCTTTCTCTCACAATGATGAAAGTCAGAGTGAGGAAAGAAGGAGGGATTTTCACCATTTGGGAAAAAAAATATTTCTCAACCAATGAAAAGTGTTCATTTTAGATCATATGACCTAGTCTTACATCATTAGGAAACCGAAAGTGAAATGAACCAATGAAAAGTGTTATTACCAAGTCACATGACCTGCTGTGTGTATGTTACGCGCTTTGCAGGGCCTCCCGGTTTGCTTCCAGAAACCTGTGCTTTGCGACTCGGTAAGCGTACGAGTTCGCTAACGTAGCACGTCATATGACGTATCACGCGACAACGCGAAACGTCATGCGGACGGGAGGCGTCACGATGTTGTTTTCTAACGCGGCAGTTGCGGTAAAGAAACGTTTACCGGCTCGTGGTCTATTTCGCGGCATCAAGGTCAGCTAACGGGAAGCTTCCCGATTCGCGAAGCGGGAACGAAGAAAAAAAAATATTTTAAAAAAAGTTATTAATAAACATATAAAATATATTTTTGGATTTAAAGAAGAATACATTTTACAGCTACAGATATTAGCTGTTAAAAAACCAATGAAATTCACTGAAAAAAACATAGGTTATAGACCATATATAGTTAGGAATTAGCATTTACAAAACCTTGAAAATTCACTGAAAAAACCATAGGTTATAGACCATATATAGTTAGGAATTAGCATTTAAAAAACCTTATTTTACTCACACAAAACCATTGAAATTCCATATATAGTTAGTTGCACTAACTATATATCGCGCACCCGCAATCCACTGCTGATGATGTCACATATTACATCATTCATGACATGGTCAGTGACATCACTGATGACATCACTGATGACATCTCAAATGACATCACTGATGACATCACTGATGACAACATCCAGTGACTGTGTGTTTTTGTAAAGTTTAAATATGTTTTACATATTGAAGAATGAGTGGATGTATGGAAGACTGAGTGTGTGTGTGGCTGGCTGGGAGGTGTGTGACTCTGTGCATATCAATGTGTACTTGTATCAGTGATTGTATAAGAGAGTAAGTATGTGTTAGTATATGTGTGAAAAGTATGGTGTTCTGTGTTTAACTATAGATGAGGAAATCGAAGTGTGATTGATTCTTCACAGGACTGACTAGGTGTATGAGTGCATATGATAGTGTTCTAATAATAAGTGACTGTATGTATGAGTAATTGTAGGGGTGAATGAGTGAATGTGTGTGTAGACGTACGAATCAGTGAGTGCGTATGTAGTAACTGGTATTGGTGTGTCATGATGTCATCAGTGATGTCATTTAAGATGTCATCAGTGATGTCATTTCAGATGTCATTAGTGATATCATCAGTGATGTCACTGAAGTATGGTGTTCTGTGTTTAACTGTATAGATGAAGAAATGGAAGTGTGATTGATTCTTTACAGGACTGACTTGGTGTGTGAGTAACTCCATGGATGAGTGGCAGTGTGTGACTGTCTGCATAGGTCTATGAGTGCATATGATAGTGTTGTAATAATGAGTGACTGTATGTATGAGTGATTGTATGGGTGAATGAGTGAATGTGTGTGTAGACGTAGGAATCAGTGAGTGCGTATGTAGTAACTTGTATTGGTGTGTCATGATGTCATCAGTGTTGTCATTTGAGATGTCATCAGTGATGTCATCAGTGATGTCATTTGAGATGTCATCAGTGATGTCATCAGTGATGTCACTGACCATGTCATGAATGATGTAATATGTGACATCATCAGCAGTGGATTGCGGGTGCGCGATATATAGTTAGTGCAACTAACTATATATGGAATTTCAATGGTTTTGTGTGAGTAAAATAAGGTTTTTTAAATGCTAATTCCTAACTATATATGGTCTATAACCTATGGTTTTTTCAGTGAATATATATATATATATATATAAAATCAGCTCACTTTACCACTTGCAGCTTATAACTATTAGCCACCAGGGGTCACTACTAACCAAATGCAGTCATTCTACTTGTAAATTGTGCCAATCGAGTGGAACAGCAGCCTAGGATTCACCACTGCTTCATCTCATTTTCCAAGAGAATGCAGATGTAAAGTGTTTTTGATGGTACGCCTGTGCATATTGAAATATTCAGAGCATATTCTGAATTTCAGTTAACACATCAGTAAGCATTTTGGCCATCACTGAATTCAACCTTTTTTTTTTAATCGGAATAGGCAAGGATAATGACAGATATATTTTACAATGTTAGAAAGTACATCATTTTATTTAATTGTGTGAATAAAAGGAATCGCCTCCCCGTCGGGGAATTGAACCCCGGTCTCCCGCGTGACAGGCGGGGATACTGACCACTATACTAACGAGGACTTATTGGCATCTGTTAAAGAGTGCTCACCTCCTTGGGGTTAAGGCATACCCTCGATCAATTCACAGTATTGTAATAGGCAGATTTGCTGCTTTTGGTTAGGACAAGTCATCTTTTTTCCTAAATATTACAATACAGAAATTCCTAGCCAAAAACAATCAGTTTTATCAAGAAATTATTTCATTGAAATAAATATCTATCTATCGATCTGTATATCTGGCTATCTTTCTAACTATCAATATATATATTTATATATATATATCTATATAATCAGCTCACTTTACCATTTGCAGCTTATAACTATTAGCCACCAGGGGTCACTACTAACCAAAAGCAGTCATTCTACTTGTAAATTGTGCCAATCGAGTGGAACAGCAGCCTAGGATTCACCACTGCTTCATCTCATTTTCCAAGTGAATGCAGATGTAAAGTGTTTTTGATGGTACGCCTGTGCATATTGAAATATTCAGAGCATATTCTGAATTTCAGTTAACACATCAGTAAGCATTTTGTCCATCGGTGAATTCAACCTTTTTTCTCAATCGGAATAGGCAAGGATAATGACAGATATATTTTACAATGTTAGAAAGTACATCATTTTATTTAATTGTGTGAATAAAAGGAATCGCCTCCCCGTCGGGGAAATGAACCCCGGTCTCCCGCGTGACAGGCGGGGATACTGACCACTATACTAACGAGGACTTATTGGCATCAGTTAAACAGTGCTCACCTCCTTGGGGTTAAGGCATACACTCGATCAATTCACAGTATTGTAATTGGCAGATTTGCTGCTTTTCGTTAGGACAAGTAATCTTTTTTCCTAAATATTACAATACAGAAATTCCTAGCCCAAAACAATCAGTTTTATCAAGAAATTATTTCATTGAAATAAATATCTATCTATCGATCTGTCTATCTGGCTATCTTTCTAACTATCAATATATATATTTATATATATATATATATATATATATATATATATATATATATACATATATATATATATATATATATATATATATATATATATATATATATATATATATAAAATCAGCTCACTTTACCACTTGCAGCTTATAACTATTAGCCACCAGGGGTCACTACTAACCAAATGCAGTCATTCTACTTGTAAATTGTGCCAATCGAGTGGAACAGCAGCCTAGGATTCACCACTGCTTCATCTCATTTTCCAAGAGAATGCAGATGTAAAGTGTTTTTGATGGTACGCCTGTGCATATTGAAATATTCAGAGCATATTCTGAATTTCAGTTAACACATCAGTAAGCATTTTGGCCATCACTGAATTCAACCTTTTTTCTCAATCGGAATAGGCAAGGATAATGACAGATATATTTTACAATGTTAGAAAGTACATCATTTTATTTATTTGTGTGAATAAAAGAAATCGCCTCCCCGTCGGGGAATTGAACCCTGGTCTCCCGCGTGACAGGCGGGGATACTGACCACTATACTAACGAGGACTTATTGGCATCTGTTAAAGAGTGCTCACCTCCTTGGGGTTAAGGTATACCCTCGATCAATTCACAGTATTGTAATAGGCAGATTTGCTGCTTTTGGTTAGGACAAGTCATCTTTTTTCCTAAATATTACAATACAGAAATTCCTAGCCAAAAACAATCAGTTTTATCAAGAAATTATTTCATTGAAATAAATATCTATCTATCAATCTGTATATCTGGCTATCTTTCTAACTATCAATATATATATTTATATATATATATCTATATAATCAGCTCACTTTACCATTTGCAGCTTATAACTATTAGCCACCAGGGGTCACTACTAACCAAAAGCAGTCATTCTACTTGTAAATTGTGCCAATCGAGTGGAACAGCAGCCTATGATTCACCACTGCTTCATCTCATTTTCCAAGAGAATGCAGATGTAAAGTGTTTTTGATGGTACGCCTGTGCATATTGAAATATTCAGAGCATATTCTGAATTTCAGTTAACACATCAGTAAGCATTTTGTCCATCGGTGAATTCAACCTTTTTTTCTCAATCGGAATAGGCAAGGATAATGACAGATATATTTTACAATGTTAGAAAGTACATCATTTTATTTAATTGTGTGAATAAAAGGAATCGCCTCCCCGTCGGGGAAATGAACCCCGGTCCCCCACGTGACAGGCGGGGATACTGACCACTATACTAACGAGGACTTATTGGCATCAGTTAAACAGTGCTCACCTCCTTGGGGTTAAGGCATACCCTCGATCAATTCACAGTATTGTAATTGGCAGATTTGCTGCTTTTCGTTAGGACAAGTAATCTTTTTTCCTAAATATTACAATACAGAAATTCCTAGCCCAAAACAATCAGTTTTATCAAGAAATTATTTCATTGAAATAAATATCTATCTATCGATCTGTCTATCTGGCTATCTTTCTAACTATCAATATATATATTTATATATATATATATATATATATATATATATATATATATATATATAAAATCAGCTCACTTTACCACTTGCAGCTTATAACTATTAGCCACCAGGGGTCACTACTACCCAAATGCAGTCATTCTACTTGTAAATTGTGCCAATCGAGTGGAACAGCAGCCTAGGATTCACCACTGCTTAATCTCATTTTCCAAGAGAATGCAGATGTAAAGTGTTTTTGATGGTACGCCTGTGCATATTGAAATATTCAGAGCATATTCTGAATTTCAGTTAACACATCAGTAAGCATTTTGGCCATCACTGAATTCAACCTTTTTTCTCAATCGGAATAGGCAAGGATAATGACAGATATATTTTACAATGTTAGAAAGTACATCATTTTATTTAATTGTGTGAATAAAAGAAATCGCCTCCCCGTCGGGGAATTGAACCCCGGTCTCCCGCTTGACAGGCGGGGATACTGACCACTATACTAACGAGGACTTATTGGCATCTGTTAAAGAGTGCTCACCTCCTTGGGGTTAAGGCATACCCTCGATCAATTCACAGTATTGTAATAGGCAGATTTGCTGCTTTTGGTTAGGACAAGTCATCTTTTTTCCTAAATATTACAATACAGAAATTCCTAGCCAAAAACAATCAGTTTTATCAAGAAATTATTTCATTGAAATAAATATCTATCTATCGATCTGTATATCTGGCTATCTTTCTAACTATCAATATATATATTTATATATATATATCTATATAATCAGCTCACTTTACCATTTGCAGCTTATAACTATTAGCCACCAGGGGTCACTACTAACCAAAAGCAGTCATTCTACTTGTAAATTGTGCCAATCGAGTGGAACAGCAGCCTAGGATTCACCACTGCTTCATCTCATTTTCCAAGAGAATGCAGATGTAAAGTGTTTTTGATGGTACGCCTGTGAATATTGAAATATTCAGAGCATATTCTGAATTTCAGTTAACACATCAGTAAGCATTTTGTCCATCGGTGAATTCAACCTTTTTTCTCAATCGGAATAGGCAAGGATAATGACAGATATATTTTACAATGTTAGAAAGTACATCATTTTATTTAATTGTGTGAATAAAAGGAATCGCCTCCCCGTCGGCGAAATGAACCCCGGTCTCCCGCGTGACAGGCGGGGATACTGACCACTATACTAACGAGGACTTATTGGCATCAGTTAAACAGTGCTCACCTCCTTGAGGTTAAGGCATACCCTCGATCAATTCACAGTATTGTAATTGGCAGATTTGCTGCTTTTCGTTAGGACAAGTAATCTTTTTTCCTAAATATTACAATACAGAAATTCCTAGCCCAAAACAATCAGTTTTATCAAGAAATTATTTCATTGAAATAAATATCTATCTATCGATCTGTCTATCTGGCTATCTTTCTAACTATCAATATATATATTTATATATCTATATATATATATATATATATATATATATATATATAAAATCAGCTCACTTTACCACTTGCAGCTTATAACTATTAGCCACCAGGGGTCACTACTAACCAAATGCAGTCATTCTACTTGTAAATTGTGCCAATCGAGTGGAACAGCAGCCTAGGATTCACCACTGCTTCATCTCATTTTCCAAGAGAATGCAGATGTAAAGTGTTTTTGATGGTACGCCTGTGCATATTGAAATATTCAGAGCATATTCTGAATTTCAGTTAACACATCAGTAAGCATTTTGGCCATCACTGAATTCAACCTTTTTTCTCAATCGGAATAGGCAAGGATAATGACAGATATATTTTACAATGTTAGAAAGTACATCATTTTATTTAATTGTGTGAATAAAAGAAATCGCCTCCCCGTCGGGGAATTGAACCCCGGTCTCCCGCGTGACAGGCGGGGATACTGACCACTATACTAACGAGGACTTATTGGCATCTGTTAAAGAGTGCTCACCTCCTTGGGGTTAAGGCATACCCTCGATCAATTCACAGTATTGTAATAGGCAGATTTGCTGCTTTTGGTTAGGACAAGTCATCTTTTTTCCTAAATATTACAATACAGAAATTCCTAGCCAAAAACAATCAGTTTTATCAAGAAATTATTTCATTGAAATAAATATCTATCTATCGATCTGTATATCTGGCTATCTTTCTAACTATCAATATATATATTTATATATATATATCTATATAATCAGCTCACTTTACCATTTGCAGCTTATAACTATTAGCCACCAGGGGTCACTACTAACCAAAAGCAGTCATTCTACTTGTAAATTGTGCCAATCGAGTGGAACAGCAGCCTAGGATTCACCACTGCTTCATCTCATTTTCCAAGAGAATGCAGATGTAAAGTGTTTTTGATGGTACGCCTGTGCATATTGAAATATTCAGAGCATATTCTGAATTTCAGTTAACACATCAGTAAACATTTTGTACATCGGTGAATTCAACCTTTTTTCTCAATCGGAATAGGCAAGGATAATGAGAGATATATTTTACAATGTTAGAAAGTACATCATTTTATTTAATTGTGTGAATAAAAGGAATCGCCTCCCCGTCGGGGAAATGAACCCCGGTCTCCCGCGTGACAGGCGGGGATACTGACCACTATACTAACGAGGACTTATTGGCCTCAGTTAAACAGTGCTCACCTCCTTGGGGTTAAGGCATACCCTCGATCAATTCACAGTATTGTAATTGGCAGATTTGCTGCTTTTCGTTAGGACAAGTAATCTTTTTGCCTAAATATTACAATACAGAAATTCCTAGCCCAAAACAATCAGTTTTATCAAGAAATTATTTCATTGAAATAAATATCTATCTATCGATCTGTCTATCTGGCTATCTTTCTAACTATCAATATATATATTTATATATATATATATATATATATATATATATATATATATATATATATATATTACCTACTGGCGGTCGCCAGTAGGTATATATAGTTAGGATTTTTTCTCTATGGGTTTTTTGAAAATTCTATGTCTAATAACTTTGGCGTTTGTGGACAGAATTGGCAGAAATTTTCAGGAAAATGGCACATTTTGTTTCTGAGCAGCCCTTGAAAATTTGGGGGGGGTTCGTCCAGTGGGGGCCGAGAAAAAAGGGGGGTCCCAAAACGTGTTTTTAACATTGAGTTTTCCATAGGGCGGTTGGCCTCACTTTTAGCCCGAACGGCTGAATGGATTTGCACGAAACTTGGCAAAATTGTAGGGACTGGTAGCCCGATGTGCCTTTTGTAGGTCTCAATATATGTGCTCCAGTGGATTTTGAGAAATTAACGTTTAAAAAAAGATATATATCTGTAACAGCGGACCGGTTAGCGCTCTGGTTCGCGGACTTTTCGCGCAACGGAGCTTTGTGAAGCGAAGCTGATTGGTTCTCCGGCGTCTGTCAACATTCCAAACAGTCCGTAGCGGCCGCCATCTTGTCTCTCGGTAGGATCGAGAGACAAGAGGAGGTCAAAACAAAGGGGGAAATAACTATAAGGGGGCATAGTAGATCCTCGCTGACCCCCTAGGTTTGATGTGGAGGTTTTAAAAGGGCCCCGCGGGGCAAAAAAAAATAATAAAAATAATAATTGAACGGCTGAATGGATTTGCACGAAACTTGGCAAAATATTAGGGACTGGTAGCCCGATGTGCCTTTGCTAGGTCTCAATATATGTGCTCCAGTGGATTTTGAGAAATTAACGTTGAAAAAAAGATATATATCTGTAACAGCGGTCCGCTTCGCGTAACGGAGGTTTGCGAAGCTGATTGGTCATTCTGTCACTGGGCTATAGTTGGGCTACATCTGGCTGATATTTGGGCTACATTTGTTTTTTTGTGTGTCTGGCGGCCATCTTTGGGCTACATTGGGCTACATTGGGCTTCATTGGGCTACATTCGGCTAATTAGCAAATAGCTCATCGCAAACTAGGAATGGTAAAGAATCGCTATTTATTCCTTAAAGTTCGCTATTTAGGAAATGCAAATAACTTTGATGATACATATGGCGGTTCATCTCTAACAAGATAAGAAGCATAGGGATAGATTTATGATGACTGGCGCATCACCAGGGATGTGTTAGTCATTCTGTGCCGCTGTTCCGTCACCTATGGTGTGCCGCATTTACAATGCGGCGCATCACGGGGCAAAAACAGCACAGATGCGTGATGTATCTGTGCCGTAAAGGTGGCGCATTGCTGGAGTTGTATCGCAAGTGTGATGAAGGTCCAGCAAGGGTCGGGGGTGCCCCTGTCGCAGGGTTTCTGTTCTCACACAGAACTGTGGACAGAGGATTGGAACCTCGGCGAATTAGGGTGTCCCAAAACTCACGTTAGTAATCAAAAACTATTTAGCAAGCTAGGTACAGTGTCACATTGGATATAACAAACTCTCAATGTTTAGACAATCCAGAATATGAACTTATAGTACCTCAGGATACGTGGAACTCATGAACAGTCGGTCGTTATATATTTCTTAGAAACCAGAACATGGAGTTAAGAAGAACACATGTGTATTTGAAATGTTTATTTACTAATGCCGTCTTCTCAGGCGTAGTACCTTAGATAATAAAAGTACACATATTATCAGTAGCAAAATTACCAGCATAGTTACTAGTACATAAAAAGTGAATGGTGATAGTATGTTAACATGCTGTAAATGAATAAGAGTTAGCAACACTTATAAGCAGCCGCGGGCCGTGGAGGGAGTTACGGTGAGGCAGGGAGGCGGGGAGGGGGAGAAGCAGGGTGGAGAATACAAGTACACATATTATCAGTAGCAAAATTACCAGCATAGTTACTAGTACATAAAAAGCGAATGGTGACAGTATGTTAACATGCTGTAAATGAATAAGAGTTAGCAACACTTATAAGCAGCCGCGGGCCGTGGAGGGAGTTACGGTGGGGCAGGGAGGCGGGGAGGGGGAGGGGCAAGGTAGAGAGGGCTCCACCCTGCTTCTCCCCCTCCCCGCCTCCCTGCCTCACCGTAACTCCCTCCACGGCCCGCGGCTGCTTATATCTCACCCTCCCTAATACACATATTATATTATTTGCTAAGAAGGTCTCTTTGTGTTGGTTTAGGGCGTGCCCATACTTTAGTGTCTTAGATTTGAAGGAATCACATCAGCATACACCAGCTCTCTCTTCATGTGAACCGCATCAACTGTTGTGTATGTGTGTTCGGCAAAGCAATATAAAACCCGCCTCATGCCCAGAATTGGCAGAAGTTGCACTTATGTTATGAGTATGAAGTCGTGGAGATCAGACCTCATAACAATTCTGTATCGTGTTGTTCTTGAAACTTTAGCACTCGCTGTACAGATATAGTTTAACAAGTAAAGCAGATAGTAGACCAATAACATATTATTCTCATGTAAACCACGATGAACTACTAGGTGGAAAGCTAAAGCAACAACTAAATGTCGTGTGCAGAAGTTGCAAAAAAGGAAAAATGGCGTTTAAACCGGTAATGAGCCCATGCTAACTTAACACGGTGTAAAGATATCCAGGACCTAGATGACACCTCCTCATGATCCGGAAACGAACTGAATAAGATAATAGAAGTGCCATCTCATGAGAGCAGATTGCAAGTTTATATGTGGACGGTCCGCAAGGTAAAGCATTAAAAACTAGGAAAATTCAATGCTAAAGAAAAATAAAACAGCCAAGTACTTTATCGAGTCTTAAGCCAATAGGCAAGGTAAATAATAAAAACTTGACAATTAAGTCAATGAATTGTCAATGAAATGCTAGTACTCAGCATATGAAACATGAAAAAGGTCTATGACATAACTGTGTATGCAAAATAAGCTGCAACAGCCTCCAACAGGAAGTCACCGTCTTCATCCGAAAACAGTTCAGCCATCCAATTTAAAAGCGGAAAAGAACATACGTGCTCTCCCAGCACCGGATCCTCTATCACCATCAGAGGACAGCTCGGTGGGTTTTCAAGAAAGCTGTGTTCCAAGAAAGACTGTGCTGCCGCCAGTAAATTCCAGGGACCAAGTAGTCCATGCATCAATGCCACAGCCATAATCCTTTCGCCAGGACAAATCAACTCGTGAGTAATGATAGGAGTCATCAGCTGATTAAAGTCGACGTCAGGAGAAACCGGTCCGCAGAGACACAAATCAATGGCCCAATCGAAATCACAGGTCAGGCAGTGAAATACAGGCTGGACACAGGTGAAGTAGGAGAACCGAAAAGATAATCCATATGCCGTGCTTAATATCGCCAACGGCATTGTGCCATAATATTCTAGCATGCGATTGCGGAACAGTGTCAGCAGCTGCAGGGTCGGAGGTTGCATAGGAGGGACATCCATAATTAAAAATGTAAAAAAGCACAAGAGCGTCCGCTGGTAATGCAAGTAAAAATGCAATCCACGAACCAGAGTGGAGAAAATGGAATGAAAGGGAGCAGGGATGACTCCAAAGATTTTCTCAAATGAAGTCACGAGACCACTGGTAACAACTTTAAAAAAGTGTGCCAGGGATTTTGTGGAGGATGCGTTAAAGATAGTCGGAAACATGTTGCTGAAATTGAAAGGCAAACCTGTGTACGGGTGTTCGCTATGTGAAGTACGAAAGTTTCACGGGCCGAACTCAAGGCCACCTCTCTCTGAGACAAAAGAGCTCTTATTCTTGTCATGCCGTTGAAACGTGTCCCAAGGTTGGTATTTGTGGCCAGATTGAAAACTCCCTATGTTCATGTGTGGGAGGAAATAGAACATTTCTGCAGCAAATAACCCGTTCACTTACTGTTACGATAAAAGGAATACTTTTAATTAACTCAGAACAATCTTCATTATTGAGCATCAAATAACTACCATTTTCCAACAACTTGAACGTGGGGATGATAGCAGGAACTGGCGTGCCTTGCAACACGCAAGCCATATTTGGTCGGTGTTTGTTGCATGAATCGTGTAACTGTATGTGCCTACACATTAGTGAATGATCTGGCGTCTCAGTGCATTCCTCTCCATTCAGATAAACTTCTTGATCATCTTTGAAACATCTGTATGTGTATGGAAGCGACCAGACCTCATGAACAAAAGCACTACCTAAAGGTTCATAAAGACCTATTGGTATATATTTCATACAATTTGAAAACTTATATAAAGCAAAAGGCAGCGTTATTAAACCGTGGATAAGGCATGTTGCCAAAAAACCCGCAATCCTCTGCTGATGATGTCACTGAGCATGTCATGAATGATGTAATATGTGACATCATCAGTAGTGGATTATGGGTAATAGTATCTCTAGTTTACTCCCCTATAGCTGTCTTTCTTTTAACATAAGTGTGTGTTTCCTTCCCTTATACTTACTGTTTTTGGTTCGCTTCCAGTTCGCGTACCAGCGAGCGAACTAGGAAGCGAACTAAGAGAAATAGAGGTTGGCACAGTTCCAAATATTGTACCAATTTTTTAATAACGGGGAGGTAGTTCTGAAAAGAACTTTTTTTTTTATTTTTCTGAACATTTTTTTAATGTTTTTGAATTTTTCGGAACAGTTTTATATTTTTTTGGGTTTTTCTTGGAGGGGGCAATGAAAACGATTCATTGTAAAGGGCTCAACAGGAGCAACAAAACAAAAAAAAGAAGTATTTATTATTTTGGGCGTTTCGGACAAACTTGCATATGATAGTCAATAGCTCTGTTGATCAGAGTGATGCTTCTTTCTCCGTAGGAAATGAATCCATCGCAAAATACGCAGGTGTGTTTTACTTCACCAAATCTCATTTGTATATTTGGCACCATCTCCCTGCCCTCTGGTCCCGTTACTTCCGGTACAACAGATCTTCTGGCCATAATAGGGAGATTATCTAGGTCGTTCCGAAACTGTGCAGCACTGTAGTTGTTAGGATGCCACCTAGTCATATGGCGATGCATTGTGTAGTTTCCGAAACTGTATTTTTTGTCGGTCCCTCTGGACAGTCTATCTTGACATATAAGGCAAGTTACGTATCTTGCATTTACTTTTTTCTGACCTTTGGGAATTTTAAAAAATTGCCAAATGAAGTTTTCTTTCCGGTGAGACGTCTTGGGCTGCTCAGGCAAAAACTGCCTCTCTTCGTGCTCGTCCTCCTGTTCCTCTTCTTCTTCTTCTTGTTGAATTACAACTTGAGCAGGTGGTCCACTCTTCCTTGGATGTGGTGGAGGTGGTGGGGAAGCACCAGCTGAAGCTACTAAAGAAGCCATTGCTCAGTGATCACAAAGGGTCTTTCTCTCACAATGATGAAAGTCAGAGTGAGGAAAGAAGGAGGGATTTTCATCATTTGGGAAAAACAAGAGTTCTCAACCAATCAAAAGTGTTCATTTTAGATTATATGACCTAGTCTTACATCATTAGGAAACCAAAAGTGAAATGAACCAATGAAAAGTGTTATTACCAAGTCACATGACTTGCTGTGTTTACGTTAAGCGCTTTGCAGGGCCTCCCGGTTTGCTTCCAGAAACCTGCGCTTTGGCACTCGCTTCGCGTACCAGTTCGCTAACGTAGCACGTCATATGACGTATCACGCGACAACGTGGAACGTCATGCGGACGGGAGGCGTCACGATGTTGTTTTCTAACGCGGCACTTGCGGTAAAGAAACGTTTACCGGCTCGCGGTCTATTTCGCGGCATCAAGGTCAGCTAACGGGAAGCTTCCCGATTCGCGAAGCGGGAACGAAGAAAAAAAAATATTTTTAAAAAAAATTATTCATAAACATATAAAATATATTTTTGGATTTAAAGAAGAATACATTTTACAGCTACAGATATTAGCTGTTAAAAAACCAATGAAATTCACTGAAAAAACCATAGGTTATAGACCATATATAGTTAGGAATTAGCATTTACAAAACCTTGAAAATTCACTGAAAAAACCATAGGTTATAGACCATATATAGTCAGGAATTAGCATTTACAAAACCTTATTTTACTCACACAAAACCATTGAAATTCCATATATAGTTAGTTGCACTAACTATATATCGCGCATCCGCAATCCACTGCTGATGATGTCACATATTACATCATTCATGACATGGTCAGTGACATCACTGATGACATCACTGATGACATCTCAAATGACATCACTGATGACATCTCATTTGACATCATTGACCACATCACTGATGATATCATTCATGTGACAATACAATGCATCTCCTCACATTTTAATATAACCTCTGTTACAACCAGTGTTAAATACAGAGTATAATTTTTGAAACCATTGACACACCAATACTAGTTACTACATACGCACTCACTGATTCCTACGTCTACACACACATTCACTCATTCATCCATACAATCATTCATACATACAATCACTCATCTTTACAACACTATCATATGCACTCATACACCTATACAGACATTTACACTCTGTTGCTCATACATGGAGTTACTCACACACCTAGTCAGTCATGCAAAGAATCAATCACACCTCCATTTTCTAATCTATACAGTTAAACATAGAGCATCTTACATTTTCAAACATATACTAACACATACTTACTCTCTTATACAATCACTGATACAAGTACACATTGATCTGCACAGAGTCACACACCTCCCAACCAGCCACACACACACTCAGTCTCCCATACAAATACTTGGCCAACCAATCAATAACCCATATAGCCACTCATATAGCTACTGATCAACACATGCAGCAGCTTGCACAACAACAGACATACTGATGCAAAGTTTCACACAGTTTAGTCACTAACCTATGCATTCAGTAGGACGCATTTAATCACTCACTCATACAGTCAACCACGCACCTACTAAAACCTTCATTCAGACACTTATACATCTACTCATTCTTCAATATGTAAAACATATTTTAACTTTACAGAAACATACAGTCACTGGATGTTGTCATCAGTGATGTCATTTGAGATGTCATCAGTGATGTCATCAGTGATGTCACTGACCATGTCATGAATGATGTAATATGTGACATCATCAGCAGTGGATTGCGGATGCGCGATATATAGTTAGTGCAACTAACTATATATGGAATTTCAATGGTTTTGTGTGAGTAAAATAAGGTTTTGTAAATGCTAATTCCTGACTATATATGGTCTATAACCTATGGTTTTTTCAGTGAATTTTCAAGGTTTTGTAAATGCTAATTCCTAACTATATATGGTCTATAACCTATGGTTTTTTCAGTGAATATATATATATATATAAAATCAGCTCACTTTACCACTTGCAGCTTATAACTATTAGCCACCAGGGGTCACTACTAACCAAATGCAGTCATTCTACTTGTAAATTGTGCCAATCGAGTGGAACAGCAGCCTAGGATTCACCACTGCTTCATCTCATTTTCCAAGAGAATGCAGATGTAAAGTGTTTTTGATGGTACGCCTGTGCATATTGAAATATTCAGAGCATATTCTGAATTTCAGTTAACACATCAGTAAGCATTTTGGCCATCACTGAATTCAACCTTTTTTCTCAATCGGAATAGGCAAGGATAATGACAGATATATTTTACAATGTTAGAAAGTACATCATTTTATTTAATTGTGTGAATAAAAGAAATCGCCTCCCCGTCGGGGAATTGAACCCCGGTCTCCCACGTGACAGGCGGGGATACTGACCACTATACTAACGAGGACTTATTGGCATCTGTTAAAGAGTGCTCACCTCCTTGGGGTTAAGGCATACCCTCGATCAATTCACAGTATTGTAATAGGCAGATTTGCTGCTTTTGGTTAGGACAAGTCATCTTTTTTCCTAAATATTACAATACAGAAATTCCTAGCCAAAAACAATCAGTTTTATCAAGAAATTATTTCATTGAAATAAATATCTATCTATCGATCTGTATATCTGGCTATCTTTCTAACTATCAATATATATATTTATATATATATATCTATATAATCAGCTCACTTTACCATTTGCAGCTTATAACTATTAGCCACCAGGGGTCACTACTAACCAAAAGCAGTCATTCTACTTGTAAATTGTGCCAATCGAGTGGAACAGCAGCCTAGGATTCACCACTACTTCATCTCATTTTCCAAGAGAATGCAGATGTAAAGTGTTTTTGATGGTACGCCTGTGCATATTGAAATATTCAGAGCATATTCTGAATTTCAGTTAACACATCAGTAAGCATTTTGTCCATCGGTGAATTCAACCTTTTTTCTCAATTGGAATAGGCAAGGATAATGACAGATATATTTTACAATGTTAGAAAGTACATCATTTTATTTAATTGTGTGAATAAAAGGAATCGCCTCCCCGTCGGGTAAATGAACCCCGGTCTCCCGCGTGACAGGCGGGGATACTGACCACTATACTAACGAGGACTTATTGGCATCAGTTAAACAGTGCTCACCTCCTTGGGGTTAAGGCATACCCTCGATCAATTCACAGTATTGTAATTGGCAGATTTGCTGCTTTTCGTTAGGACAAGTAATCTTTTTTCCTAAATATTACAATACAGAAATTCCTAGCCCAAAACAATCAGTTTTATCAAGAAATTATTTAATTGAAATAAATATCTATCTATCGATCTGTCTATCTGGCTATCTTTCTAACTATCAATATATATATTTATATATATATATATATATATATATATATATATATATATATATATATATATATATATATATAAAAAATCAGCTCACTTTACCACTTGCAGCTTATAACTATTAGCCACCAGGGGTCACTACTAACCAAATGCAGTCATTCTACTTGTAAATTGTGCCAATCGAGTGGAACAGCAGCCTAGGATTCACCACTGCTTCATCTCATTTTCCAAGAGAATGCAGATGTAAAGTGTTTTTGATGGTACGCCTGTGCATATTGAAATATTCAGAGCATATTCTGAATTTCAGTTAACACATCAGTAAGCATTTTGGCCATCACTGAATTCAACCTTTTTTCTCAATCGGAATAGGCAAGGATAATGACAGATATATTTTACAATGTTAGAAAGTACATCATTTTATTTAATTGTGTGAATAAAAGAAATCGCCTCCCCGTCGGGGAATTGAACCCCGGTCTCCCGCGTGACAGGCGGGGATACTGACCACTATACTAACGAGGACTTATTGGCACCTGTTAAAGAGTGCTCACCTCCTTGGGGTTAAGGCATACCCTCGATCAATTCACAGTATTGTAATAGGCAGATTTGCTGCTTTTGGTTAGGACAAGTCATCTTTTTTCCTAAATATTACAATACAGAAATTCCTAGCCAAAAACAATCAGTTTTATCAAGAAATTATTTCATTGAAATAAATATCTATCTATCGATCTGTCTATCTGGCTATCTTTCTAACTATCAATATATATATTTATATATATATATATATATATATATATATATATATATATAAAAAATCAGCTCACTTTACCACTTGCAGCTTATAACTATTAGCCACCAGGGGTCACTACTAACCAAAAGCAGTCATTCTACTTGTAAATTGTGCCAATCGAGTGGAACAGCAGCCTAGGATTCACCACTGCTTCATCTCATTTTCCAAGAGAATGCAGATGTAAAGTGTTTTTGATGGTACGCCTGTGCATATTGAAATATTCAGAGCATATTCTGAATTTCAGTTAACACATCAGTAAGCATTTTGTCCATTGGTGAATTCAACCTTTTTTCTCAATCGGAATAGGCAAGGATAATGACAGATATATTTTACAATGTTAGAAAGTACATCATTTTATTTAATTGTGTGAATAAAAGAAATCGCCTCCCCGTCGGGGAAATGAACTCTGGTCTCCCGCGTGACAGGCGGGGATACTGACCACTATACTAACGAGGACTTATTGGCATCAGTTAAACAGTGCTCACCTCCTTGGGGTTAAGGCATACCCTCGATCAATTCACAGTATTGTAATTGGCAGATTTGCTGCTTTTCATTAGGACAAGTAATCTTTTTTCCTAAATATTACAATACAGAAATTCCTAGCCCAAAACAATCAGTTTTATCAAGAAATTATTTCATTGAAATAAATATCTATCTATCGATCTGGCTATCTTTCTAACTATCAATATATATATTTATATATATATATATATATATATATATATATATATTATATATATATATATATATATATATATATATATATATATATATATATATATATATATATATATATATATATATATATATATATATATATATATATAAAATCAGCTCACTTTACCATTTGCAGCTTATAACTATTAGCCACCAGGGGTCACTACTAACCAAATGCAGTCATTCTACTTGTAAATTGTGCCAATCGAGTGGAACAGCAGCCTAGGATTCACCACTGCTTCATCTCATTTTCCAAGAGAATGCAGATGTAAAGTGTTTTTGATGGTACGCCTGTGCATATTGAAATATTCAGAGCATATTCTGAATTTCAGTTAACACATCAGTAAGCATTTTGGCCATCACTGAATTCAACCTTTTTTCTCAATCGGAATAGGCAAGGATAATGACAGATATATTTTACAATGTTAGAAAGTACATCATTTTATTTAATTGTGTGAATAAAAGAAGTCGCCTCCCCGTCGGGGAATTGAACCCCGGTCTCCCGCGTGACAGGCGGGGATACTGACCACTATACTAACGAGGACTTATTGGCATCTGTTAAAGAGTGCTCACCTCCTTGGGGTTAAGGCATACCCTCGATCAATTCACAGTATTGTAATAGGCAGATTTGCTGCTTTTGGTTAGGACAAGTCATCTTTTTTCCTAAATATTACAATACAGAAATTCCTAGCCAAAAACAATCAGTTTTATTAAGAAATTATTTCATTGAAATAAATATCTATCTATCGATCTGTATATCTGGCTATCTTTCTAACTATCAATATATATATTTATATATATATATCTGTATAATCAGCTCACTTTACCATTTGCAGCTTATAACTATTAGCTACCAGGGGTCACTACTAACCAAATGCAGTCATTCTACTTGTAAATTGTGCCAATCGAGTGGAACAGCAGCCTAGGATTCACCACTGCTTCATCTCATTTTCCAAGAGAATGCAGATGTAAAGTGTTTTTGATGGTACGCCTGTGCATATTGAAATATTCAGAGCATATTCTGAATTTCAGTTAACACATCAGTAAGCATTTTGGCCATCACTGAATTCAACCTTTTTTCTCAATCGGAATAGGCAAGGATAATGACAGATATATTTTACAATGTTAGAAAGTACATCATTTTATTTAATTGTGTGAATAAAAGAAATCGCCTCCCCGTCGGGGAATTGAACCCCGGTCTCCCGCGTGACAGGCGGGGATACTGACCACTATACTAACGAGGACTTATTGGCATCTGTTAAAGAGTGCTCACCTCCTTGGGGTTAAGGCATACCCTCGATCAATTCACAGTATTGTAATAGGCAGATTTGCTGCTTTTGGTTAGGACAAGTCATCTTTTTTCCTAAATATTACAATACAGAAATTCCTAGCCAAAAACAATCAGTTTTATCAAGAAATTATTTCATTGAAATAAATATCTATCTATCGATCTGTATATCTGGCTATCTTTCTAGCTATCAATATATATATTTATATATATATATATCTATATAATCAGCTCACTTTACCATTTGCAGCTTATAACTATTAGCCACCAGGGGTCACTACTAACCAAAAGCAGTCATTCTACTTGTAAATTGTGCCAATCGAGTGGAACAGCAGCCTAGGATTCACCACTGCTTCATCTCATTTTCCAAGAGAATGCAGATGTAAAGTGTTTTTGATGGTACGCCTGTGCATATTGAAACATTCAGAGCATATTCTGAATTTCAGTTAACACATCAGTAAGCATTTTGTCCATCAGTGAATTCAACCTTTTTTCTCAATCGGAATAGGCAAGGATAATGACAGATATATTTTACAATGTTAGAAAGTACATCATTTTATTTAATTGTGTGAATAAAAGGAATCGCCTCCCCGTCGGGGAAATGAACCCCGGTCTCCCGCGTGACAGGCAGGGATACTGACCACTATACTAACGAGGACTTATTGGCATCAGTTAAACAGTGCTCACCTCCTTGGGGTTAAGGCATACCCTCGATCAATTCACAGTATTGTAATTGGCAGATTTGCTGCTTTTCGTTAGGACAAGTAATCTTTTTTCCTAAATATTACAATACAGAAATTCCTAGCCCAAAACAATCAGTTTTATCAAGAAATTATTTCATTGAAATAAATATCTATCTATCGATCTGTCTATCTGGCTATCTTTCTAACTATCAATATATATATTTATATATATATATATATATATATATATATATATATATATATATATATATATATATATATATATATATATATATAAAATCAGCTCACTTTACCACTTGCAGCTTATAACTATTAGCCACCAGGGGTCACTACTAACCAAATGCAGTCATTCTACTTGTAAATTGTGCCAATCGAGTGGAACAGCAGCCTAGGATTCACCACTGCTTCATCTCATTTTCCAAGAGAATGCAGATGTAAAGTGTTTTTGATGGTACGCCTGTGCATATAGAAATATTCAGAGCATATTCTGAATTTCAGTTAACACATCAGTAAGCATTTTGGCCATCACTGAATTCAACCTTTTTTCTCAATCGGAATAGGTAAGGATAATGACAGATATATTTTACAATGTTAGAAAGTACATCATTTTATTTAATTGTGTGAATAAAAGAAATCGCCTGCCCGTCGGGGAATTGAACCCCGGTCTCCCGCGTGACAGGCAGGGATACTGACCACTATACTAACGAGGACTAATTGGCATTTGTTAAAGAGTGCTCACCTCCTTGGGGTTAAGGCATACCCTCGATCAATTCACAGTATTGTAATAGGCAGATTTGCTGCTTTTGGTTAGGACAAGTCATCTTTTTTCCTAAATATTACAATACAGAAATTCCTAGCCAAAAACAATCAGTTTTATCAAGAAATTATTTCATTGAAATAAATATCTATCTATCGATCTGTATATCTGGCTATCTTTCTAACTATCAATATATATATTTATATATATATATCTATATAATCAGCTCACTTTACCATTTGCAGCTTATAACTATTAGCCACCAGGGGTCACTACTAACCAAAAGCAGTCATTCTACTTGTAAATTGTGCCAATCGAGTGGAACAGCAGCCTAGGATTCACCACAGCTTCATCTCATTTTCCAAGAGAATGCAGATGTAAAGTGTTTTTGATGGTACGCCTGTGCATATTGAAATATTCAGAGCATATTCTGAATTTCAGTTGACACATCAGTAAGCATTTTGTCCATCGGTGAATTCAACCTTTTTTCTCAATCGGAATAGGCAAGGATAATGACAGATATATTTTACACTGTTAGAAAGTACATCATTTTATTTAATTGTGTGAATAAAAGGAATCGCCTCCCCGTCGGGGAAATGAACCCCGGTCTCCCGCGTGACAGGTGGGGATACTGACCACTATACTAACGAGGACTTATTGGCATCAGTTAAACAGTGCTCACCTCCTTGGGGTTAAGGCATACCCTCGATCAATTCACAGTATTGTAATTGGCAGATTTGCTGCTTTTCGTTAGGACAAGTAATCTTTTTTCCTAAATATTACAATACAGAAATTCCTAGCCCAAAACAATTAGTTTTATCAAAAAATTATTTCATTGAAATAAATATCTATCTATCGATCTGTCTATCTGGCTATCTTTCTAACTATCAATATATATATTTATATATATATATATATATATATATATATATATATATATAAAATCAGCTCACTTTACCACTTGCAGCTTATAACTATTAGCCACCAGGGGTCACTACTAACCAAATGCAGTCATTCTACTTGTAAATTGTGCCAATCGAGTGGAACAGCAGCCTAGGATTCACCACTGCTTCATCTCATTTTCCAAGAGAATGCAGATGTAAAGTGTTTTTGATGTTACGCCTGTGCATATTGAAATATTCAGAGCATATTCTGAATTTCAGTTAACACATCAGTAAGCATTTTGGCCATCACTGAATTCAACCTTTTTTCTCAATCGGAATAGGCAAGGATAATGACAGATATATTTTACAATGTTAGAAAGTACATCATTTTATTTAATTGTGTGAATAAAAGAAATCCCCTCCCCGTCGGGGAATTGAACCCCGGTCTCCCGCGTGACAGGCGGGGATACTGACCACTATACTAACGAGGACTTATTGGCATCTGTTAAAGAGTGCTCACCTCCTTGGGGTTAAGGCATACCCTCGATCAATTCACAGTATTGTAATAGGCAGATTTGCTGCTTTTGGTTAGGACAAGTCATCTTTTTTCCTAAATATTACAATACAGAAATTCCTAGCCAAAAGCAATCAGTTTTATCAAGAAATTATTTCATTGAAATAAATATCTATCTATCGATCTGTCTATCTGGCTATCTTTCTAACTATCAATATATATATTTATATATATATATCTATATAATAAGCTCACTTTACCATTTGCTGCTTATAACTATTAGCCACCAGGGGTCACTACTAACCAAAAGCAGTCATTCTACTTGTAAATTGTGCCAATCGAGTGGAACAGCAGCCTAGGATTCACCACTGATTCATCTCATTTTCCAAGAGAATGCAGATGTAAAGTGTTTTTGATGGTACGCCTGTGCATATTGAAATATTCAGAGCATATTCTGAATTTCAGTTAACACATCAGTAAGCATTTTGTCCATCGGTGAATTCAACCTTTTTTCTCAATCGGAATAGGCAAGGATAATGACAGATATATTTTACAATGTTAGAAAGTACATCATTTTATTTAATTGTGTGAATAAAAGGAATCGCCTCCCCGTCGGGGAAATGAACCCTGGTCTCCCGCGTGACAGGCGGGGATACTGACCACTATACTAACGAGGACTTATTGGCATCAGTTAAACAGTGCTCACCTCCTTGGGGTTAAGGCATACCCTCGATCAATTCACAGTATTGTAATTGGCAGATTTGCTGCTTTTCATTAGGACAAGTAATCTTTTTTCCTAAATATTACAATACAGAAATTCCTAGCCCAAAACAATCAGTTTTATCAAGAAATTATTTCATTGAAATAAATATCTATCTATCGATCTGGCTATCTTTCTAACTATCAATATATATATATATATATATATATATATATATATATATAAAATCAGCTCACTTTACCATTTGCAGCTTATAACTATTAGCCACCAGGGGTCACTACTAACCAAATGCAGTCATTCTACTTGTAAATTGTGCCAATCGAGTGGAACAGCAGTCTAGGATTCACCACTGCTTCATCTCATTTTCCAAGAGAATGCAGATGTAAAGTGTTTTTGATGGTACGCCTGTGCATATTGAAATATTCAGAGCATATTCTGAATTTCAGTTAACACATCAGTAAGCATTTTGGCCATCACTGAATTCAACCTTTTTTCTCAATCGGAATAGGCAAGGATAATGACAGATATATTTTACAATGTTAGAAAGTACATCATTTTATTTAATTGTGTGAATAAAAGAAATCGCCTCCCCGTCGGGGAATTGAACCCCAGTCTCCCGCGTGACAGGCGGGGATACTGACCACTATACTAACGAGGACTTATTGGCATCTGTTAAAGAGTGCTCACCTCCTTGGGGTTAAGGCATACCCTCGATCAATTCACAGTATTGTAATAGGCAGATTTGCTGCTTTTGGTTAGGACAAGTCATCTTTTTTCCTAAATATTACAATACAGAAATTCCTAGCCAAAAACAATCAGTTTTATCAAGAAATTATTTCATTGAAATAAATATCTATCTATCGATCTGTATATCTGGCTATCTTTCTAACTATCAATATATATATTTATATATATATATCTATATAATCAGCTCACTTTACCATTTGCAGCTTATAACTATTAGCCACCAGGGGTCACTACTAACCAAAAGCAGTCATTCTACTTGTAAATTGTGCCAATCGAGTGGAACAGCAGCCTAGGATTCACCACTGCTTCATCTCATTTTCCAATAGAATGCAGATGTAAAGTGTTTTTGATGGTACGCCTGTGCATATTGAAATATTCAGAGCATATTCTGAATTTCAGTTAACACATCAGTAAGCATTTTGGCCATCACTGAATTCAACCTTTTTTCTCAATCGGAATAGGCAAGGATAATGACAGATATATTTTACAATGTTAGAAAGTACATCATTTTATTTAATTGTGTGAATAAAAGAAATCCCCTCCCCGTCGGGGAATTGAACCCGGTCTCCCGCGTGACAGGCGGGGATACTGACCACTATACTAACGAGGACTTATTGGCATCTGTTAAAGAGTGCTCACCTCCTTGGGGTTAAGGCATACCCTCGATCAATTCACAGTATTGTAATAGGCAGATTTGCTGCTTTTGGTTAGGACAAGTCATCTTTTTTCCTAAATATTACAATACAGAAATTCCTAGCCAAAAACAATCAGTTTTATCAAGAAATTATTTCATTGAAATAAATATCTATCTATCGATCTGTCTATCTGGCTATCTTTTTAACTATCAATATATATATTTATATATATATATATATATATATATATATATATATATATATATATATATATATATATATATATATATATATATATATAAAATCAGCTCACTTTACCACTTGCAGCTTATAACTATTAGCCACCAGGGGTCACTACTAACCAAATGCAGTCATTCTACTTGTAAATTGTGCCAATCGAGTGGAACAGCAGCCTAGGATTCACCACTGCTTCATCTCATTTTCCAAGAGAATGCAGATGTAAAGTGTTTTTGATGGTACGCCTGTGCATATTGAAATATTCAGAGCATATTCTGAATTTCAGTTAACACATCAGTAAGCATTTTGGCCATCACTGAATTCAACCTTTTTTCTCAATCGGAATAGGCAAGGATAATGACAGATATATTTTACAATGTTAGAAAGTACATCATTTTATTTAATTGTGTGAATAAAAGAAATCCCCTCCCCGTCGGGGAATTGAACCCCGGTCTCCCGCGTGACAGGCGGGGATACTGACCACTATACTAACGAGGACTTATTGGCATCTGTTAAAGAGTGCTCACCTCCTTGGGGTTAAGGCATACCCTCGATCAATTCACAGTATTGTAATAGGCAGATTTGCTGCTTTTGGTTAGGACAAGTCATCTTTTTTCCTAAATATTACAATACAGAAATTCCTAGCCAAAAACAATCAGTTTTATCAAGAAATTATTTCATTGAAATAAATATCTATCTATCGATCTGTATATCTGGCTATCTTTTAAACTATCAATATATATATTTATATATATATATCTATATAATCAGCTCACTTTACCATTTGCAGCTTATAACTATTAGCCACCAGGGGTCACTACTAACCAAAAGCAGTCATTCTACTTGTAAATTGTGCCAATCGAGTGGAACAGCAGCCTAGGATTCACCACTGCTTCATCTCATTTTCCAAGAGAATGCAGATGTAAAGTGTTTTTGATGGTACGCCTGTGCATATTGAAATATTCAGAGCATATTCTTAATTTCAGTTAACACATCAGTAAGCATTTTGTCCATCGGTGAATTCAACCTTTTTTCTCAATCGGAATAGGCAAGGATAATGACAGATATATTTTACAATGTTAGAAAGTACATCATTTTATTTAATTGTGTGAATAAAAGGAAGCGCCTCCCCGTCGGGGAAATGAACCCCGGTCTCCCGCGTGACAGGCGGGGATACTGACCACTATACTAACGAGGACTTATTGGCATCAGTTAAACAGTGCTCAACTCCTTGGGGTTAAGGCATACCCTCGATCAATTCACAGTATTGTAATTGGCAGATTTGCTGCTTTTCGTTAGGACAAGTAATCTTTTTTCCTAAATATTACAATACAGAAATTCCTAGCCCAAAACAATCAGTTTTATCAAGAAATTATTTCATTGAAATAAATATCTATCTATCGATCTGTCTATCTGGCTATCTTTCTAACTATCAATATATATATTTTTATATATATATATATATATATATATATATATATATATATATATATATATATATATATAAAAATCAGCTCACTTTACCACTTGCAGCTTATAACTATTAGCCACCAGGGGTCACTACTAACCAAAAGCAGTCATTCTACTTGTAAATTGTGCCAATCGAGTGGAACAGCAGCCTAGGATTCACCACTGCTTCATCTCATTTTCCAAGAGAATGCAGATGTAAAGTGTTTTTGATGGTACGCCTGTGCATATTGAAATATTCAGAGCATATTCTGAATTTCAGTTAACACATCAGTAAGCATTTTGTCCATCGGTGAATTCAACCTTTTTTCTCAATCGGAATAGGCAAGGATAATGACAGATATATTTTACAATGTTAGAAAGTACATCATTTTATTTAATTGTGTGAATAAAAGGAATCGCCTCCCCGTCGGGGAATTGAACCCCGGTCTCCCGCGTGACAGGCGGGGATACTGACCACTATACTAACGAGGACTTATTGGCATCTGTTAAAGAGTGCTCACCTCCTTGGGGTTAAGGCATACCCTCGATCAATTCACAGTATTGTAATAGGCAGATTTGCTGCTTTTGGTTAGGACAAGTCATCTTTTTTCCTAAATATTACAATACAGAAATTCCTAGCCAAAAACATTCAGTTTTATCAAGAAATTATTTCATTGAAATAAATATCTATCTATCGATCTGTCTATCTGGCTATCTTTCTAACTATCAATATATATATTTATATATATATATATCTATATAATCAGCTCACTTTACCATTTGCAGCTTATAACTATTATCCTCCAGGGGTCACTACTAACCAAAAGCAGTCATTCTACTTGTAAATTGTGCCAATCGAGTGGAACAGCAGCCTAGGATTCACCACTGCTTCATCTCATTTTCCAAGAGAATGCAGATGTAAAGTGTTTTTGATGGTACGCCTGTGCATATTGAAATATTCAGAGCATATTCTGAATTTCAGTTAACACATCAGTAAGCATTTTGGCCATCACTGAATTCAACCTTTTTTCTCAATCGGAATAGGCAAGGATAATGACAGATATATTTTACAATGTTAGAAAGTACATCATTTTATTTAATTGTGTGAATAAAAGGAATCGCCTCCCCGTCGGGGCATTGAACCCCGGTCTCCCGCGTGACAGGCGGGGATACTGACCACTATACTAAAGAGGACTTATTGGAATCTGTTAAAGAGTGCTCACCTCCTTGGGGTTAAGGCATACCCTCGATCAATTCACAGTATTGTAATAGGCAGATTTGCTGCTTTTGGTTAGGACAAGTCATCTTTTTTCCTAAATATTACAATACAGAAATTCCTAGCCAAAAACATTCAGTTTTATCAAGAAATTATTTCATTGAAATAAATATCTATCTATCGATCTGTCTATCTGGCTATCTTTCTAACTATCAATATATATATTTATATATATATATATCTATATAATCAGCTCACTTTACCATTTGCAGCTTATAACTATTAGCCACCAGGGGTCACTACTAACCAAAAGCAGTCATTCTACTTGTAAATTGTGCCAATCGAGTGGAACAGCAGCCTAGGATTCACCACTGCTTCATCTCATTTTCCAAGAGAATGCAGATGTAAAGTGTTTTTGATGGTACGCCTGTGCATATTGAAATATTCAGAGCATATTCTGAATTTCAGTTAACACATCAGTAAGCATTTTGTCCATCGGTGAATTCAACCTTTTTTCTCAATCGGAATAGGCAAGGATAATGACAGATATATTTTACAATGTTAGAAAGTACATCATTTTATTTAATTGTGTGAATAAAAGGAATCGCCTCCCCGTCGGGGAATTGAACCCCGGTCTCCCGCGTGACAGGCGGGGATACTGACCACTATACTAACGAGGACTTATTGGCATCTGTTAAAGAGTGCTCACCTCCTTGGGGTTAAGGCATACCCTCGATCAATTCACAGTATTGTAATAGGCAGATTTGCTGCTTTTGGTTAGGACAAGTCATCTTTTTTCCTAAATATTACAATACAGAAATTCCTAGCCAAAAACATTCAGTTTTATCAAGAAATTATTTCATTGAAATAAATATCTATCTATCGATCTGTCTATCTGGCTATCTTTCTAACTATCAATATATATATTTATATATATATATATCTATATAATCAGCTCACTTTACCATTTGCAGCTTATAACTATTATCCTCCAGGGGTCACTACTAACCAAAAGCAGTCATTCTACTTGTAAATTGTGCCAATCGAGTGGAACAGCAGCCTAGGATTCACCACTGCTTCATCTCATTTTCCAAGAGAATGCAGATGTAAAGTGTTTTTGATGGTACGCCTGTGCATATTGAAATATTCAGAGCATATTCTGAATTTCAGTTAACACATCAGTAAGCATTTTGGCCATCACTGAATTCAACCTTTTTTCTCAATCGGAATAGGCAAGGATAATGACAGATATATTTTACAATGTTAGAAAGTACATCATTTTATTTAATTGTGTGAATAAAAGGAATCGCCTCCCCGTCGGGGCATTGAACCCCGGTCTCCCGCGTGACAGGCGGGGATACTGACCACTATACTAAAGAGGACTTATTGGAATCTGTTAAAGAGTGCTCACCTCCTTGGGGTTAAGGCATACCCTCGATCAATTCACAGTATTGTAATAGGCAGATTTGCTGCTTTTGGTTAGGACAAGTCATCTTTTTTCCTAAATATTACAATACAGAAATTCCTAGCCAAAAACATTCAGTTTTATCAAGAAATTATTTCATTGAAATAAATATCTATCTATCGATCTGTCTATCTGGCTATCTTTCTAACTATCAATATATATATTTATATATATATATATCTATATAATCAGCTCACTTTACCATTTGCAGCTTATAACTATTAGCCACCAGGGGTCACTACTAACCAAAAGCAGTCATTCTACTTGTAAATTGTGCCAATCGAGTGGAACAGCAGCCTAGGATTCACCACTGCTTCATCTCATTTTCCAAGAGAATGCAGATGTAAAGTGTTTTTGATGGTACGCCTGTGCATATTGAAATATTCAGAGCATATTCTGAATTTCAGTTAACACATCAGTAAGCATTTTGTCCATCGGTGAATTCAACCATTTTTCTCAATCGGAATAGGCAAGGATAATGACAGATATATTTTACAATGTTAGAAAGTACATCATTTTATTTAATTGTGTGAATAAAAGGAATCGCCTCCCCGTCGGGGAAATGAACCCCGGTCTCCCGCGTGACAGGCGGGGATACTGACCACTATACTAACGAGGACTTATTGGGACCAGTTAAACAGTGCTCACCTCCTTGGGGTTAAGGCATACCCTCGATCAATTCACAGTATTGTAATAGGCAGATTTGCTGCTTTTGGTTAGGACAAGTAATCTTTTTTCCTAAATATTACAATACAGAAATTCCTAGCCAAAAACAATCAGTATTATCAAGAAATTATTTCATTGAAATAAATATCTATCGATCGATCTGTCTATCTAGCTATCTTTCTAACTATAAATATATATATATCTCCGTTCTTTTCAGACAGCAAAGGACTTTCTTTGGCATATTTCTGCGTGCAGTCTTGGGCGCGCATGAGAGAGACCCGCCTCAGCACTGGGAAAGAGCAAAACCGGACAAGCTTCTGCAACTTTCTCCTTCACGGTAGTGAAATGCTCTTTTCCCATCACACCCGCCCTCGTTACCTGGCCGCTGCAGACAGCGGTATGTGACTACGCATAGGATGCTCATTCACTGTAACTGGGTTTCCAGGCCACCTACAGGGGCGGACATTTGTGATGTGAGGCGTATTGGGGACTCAGGAGGATGCCTTTGTTTCAAGTACCCTGTCAGCTGCATTCCACAACAGCGCCTCTGTAAAAAACCTGATAATCACGGACTACGCCATTGTGGGGAGGAACACTTACTTTGCATGCCGTGGCAGTGCATGCTGGGATCTGTAGTTTACCACATAAACTACTGAACTGTTCGTGATTCCAACCGACCTATCAGGATGACCATTGAAGGCGGGGCGACTGGGAGCATTAAAATGGACTGTTGCTAAATGGTGGGGTGAGAGCTGGCATTTGAAAAAGGCATTGAGCCGAAACGCGTCATGCCTCTGCTCGTGCAATAAAGCCCCTCTTTATGGTACCCCATTGAGTCTCTCCGTTCTTTTCAGACAGCAAAGGACTTTCTTTGGCATATTTCTGCGTGTAGTCTTGGGTGCGCATGAGAGAGACCCGCCTCATGCGCGCCCAAAAAGAGCAAAACCGGACAAGCTTCTGCAACTTTCTCCTTCACGGTAGTGAAATGCTCTTTTCCCATCACACCCGCCCTCGTTACCTGGCCGCTGCAGACAGCGGTATGTGACTACGCATAGGAAGCTCATTCACTGTAACTGGGTTTCCAGGCCACCTACAGGAGCGGACATTTGTGATGTGAGGCGTATTGGGGACTCAGGAGGATGCCTTTGTTTCAAGTACCCTGTCAGCTGCATTCCACAACAGCGCCCCTGTAAAAAACCTGATAATCACGGACTACGCCGTTGTGGGGAGGAACACTTACTTTGCATGCCGTGGCAATGCCTGCTGGGATCTGTAGTTTACCACATAAACTACTGAACTGTTCGTGATTCCAACCGACCTATCAGGATGACCATTGAAGGCGGGGCGACTGGGAGCATTAAAATGGACTGTTGCTAAATGGTGGGGTGAGAGCTGGCATTTGAAAAAGGCATTAAGCCGAAACGCGTCATGCCTCTGCTCGTGCAATAAAGCCCCTCTTTATGGTACCCCATTGAGTCTCTCCGTTCTTTTCAGACAGCAAAGGACTTTCTTTGGCATATTTCTGCGTGCAGTCTTGGGCGCGCATGAGAGAGACCCGCCTCAGCACTGGGAAAGAGCAAAACCGGACAAGCTTCTGCAACTTTCTCCTTCACGGTAGTGAAATGCTCTTTTCCCATCCCACCCGCCCTCGTTACCTGGCCGCTGCAGACAGCGGTATGTGACTACGCATAGGATGCTCATTCACTGTAACTGGGTTTCCAGGCCACCTACAGGAGCGGACATTTGTGATGTGAGGCGTATTGGGGACTCAGGAGGATGCCTTTGTTTCAAGTACCCTGTCAGCTGCATTCCACAACAGCGCCCCTGTAAAAAACCTGATAATCACGGACTACGCCGTTGTGGGGAGGAACACTTACTTTGCATGCCGTGGCAGTGCATGCTGGGATCTGTAGATTACCACATAAACTACTGAACTGTTCGTGATTCCAACCGACCTATCAGGATGACCATTGAAGGCGGGGCGACTGGGAGCATTAAAATGGACTGTTGCTAAATGGTGGGGTGAGAGCTGGCATTTGAAAAAGGCATTAAGCCGAAACGCGTCATGCCTCTGCTCGTGCAATAAAGCCCCTCTTTATGGTACCCCATTGAGTCTCTCCGTTCTTTTCAGACAGCAAAGGACTTTCTTTGGCATATATATATCTATATCTATATAATCAGCTCACTTTACCATTTGCAGCTTATAACTATTAGCCACCAGGGGTCACAACTAACCAAAAGCAGTCATTCTACTTGTAAATTGTGCCAATCGAGTGGAACAGCAGCCTAGGATTCACCACTGCTTCATCTCATTTTTCCAAGAGAATGCAGATGTAAACTGTTTTTGATGGGTCGCCTGTGCATATTGAAATATTCAGAGCATATTATGAATTTCAGTTAACACATCAGTAAGCATTTTGTCCATCGGTGAATTCAACCTTTTTTCTCAATCGGAATAGGCAAGGATAATGACAGATATATTTTACAATGTTAGAAAGTACATCATTTTATTTAATTGTGTGAATAAAAGGAATCTCCTCCCCATCGGGGAATTGAACCCCGGTCTCCCGCGTGACAGTCGGGGATACTGACCACTATACTAACGAGGACTTATTGGCATCTGTTAAAGAGTGCTCACCTCCTTGGGGTTAAGGCATACCCTCGATCAATTCACAGTATTGTAATAGGCAGATTTGCTGCTTTTGGTTAGGACAAGTCATCTTTTTTCCTAAATATTACAATACAGAAATTCCTAGCCAAAAACAATCAGTTTTATCAAGAAATTATTTCATTGAAATAAATATCTATCTATCGATCTGTCTATCTGGCTATCTTTCTAACTATCAATATATACATTTATATATATATATCTATATAATCAGCTCACTTTACCATTTGCAGCTTATAACTATTAGCCACCAGGGGTCACTACTAACCAAAAGCAGTCATTCTACTTGTAAATTGTGCCAATCGAGTGGAACAGCAGCCTTTTATTCACCACTGCTTCATCTCATTTTCCAAGAGAATGCAGATGTAAAGTGTTTTTGATGGTACGCCTGTGCATATTGAAATATTCAGAGCATATTCTGAATTTCAGTTAACACATCAGTAAGCATTTTGGCCATCACTGAATTCAACCTTTTTTCTCAATCGGAATAGGCAAGGATAATGACAGATATATTTTACAATGTTAGAAAGTACATCATTTTATTTAATTGTGTGAATAAAAGGAATCGCCTCCCCGTCGGGGAATTGAACCCCGGTCCCCCGCGTGACAGGAGGGGATACTGACCACTATACTAACGAGGACTTATTGGCATCAGTTAAACAGTGCTCACCTCCTTGGGGTTAAGGCATACCCTCGATCAATTCACAGTATTGTAATAGGCAGATTTGCTGCTTTTGGTTAGGACAAGTCATCTTTTTTCCTAAATATTACAATACAGAAATTCCTAGCCAAAAACAATCAGTTTTATCAAGAAATTATTTCATTGAAATAAATATCTATCTATCGATCTGTCTATCTGGCTATCTTTCTAACTATCAATATATATATTTATATATATATATCTATATAATCAGCTCACTTTACCATTTGCAGCTTATAACTATTAGCCACCAGGGGTCACTACTAACCAAAAGCAGTCATTCTACTTGTAAATTGTGCCAATCGAGTGGAACAGCAGCCTAGGATTCACCACTGCTTCATCTCATTTTCCAAGAGAATGCAGATGTAAAGTGTTTTTGATGGTACGCCTGTGCATATTGAAATATTCAGAGCATATGAATTTCAGTTAACACTTCAGTAAGCATTTTGGCCATCGGTGAATTCCACCTTTTTTCTCAATCGAAATAGGCAAGGATAATGACAGATATATTTTACAATGTTAGAAAGTACATCATTTTATTTAATTGTGTGAATAAAAGGAATCTCCTCCCCGTCGGGGAATTGAACCCCGGTCTCCCGCGTGACAGGCGGGGATACTGACCACTATACTAATGAGGATTTATTTGCATCAGTTAAAGAGTGCTCACCTCCTTGGGGTTAAGGCATACCCTCGATCAATTCACAGTATTGTAATAGGCAGATTTGCTGCTTTTGGTTAGGACAAGTCATCTTTTTTCCTAAATATTACAATACAGAAATTCCTAGCCAAAAACAATCAGTTTTATCAAGAAATTATTTCATTGAAATAAATATCTATCTATCGATCTGTCTATCTGGCTATCTTTCTAACTATCATTATATATATTATATATATATATATATATATATATATATATATATATATATATATATATATATATATATATATATATATATATATATATAAATCAGCTCACTTTACCATTTGCAGCTTATAACTATTAGCCACCAGGGGTCACTACTAACCAAAAGCAGTCATTCTACTTGTAAATTGTGCCAATCGAGTGGAACAGCAGCCTAGGATTCACCACTGCTTCATCTCATTTTCCAAGAGAATGCAGATGTAAACTGTTTTTGATGGTACGCCTGTGCATATTGAAATATTCAGAGCATATTATGAATTTCAGTTAACACATCAGTAAGCATTTTGTCCATCGGTGAATTCAACCTTTTTTCTCAATCGGAATAGGCAAGGATAATGACAGATATATTTTACAATGTTAGAAAGTACATCATTTTATTTAATTGTGTGAATAAAAGGAATCGCCTCCCCGTCGGGGAATTGAACCCCGGTCTCCCGCGTGACAGGAGGGGATACTGACCACTATACTAACAAGGACTTATTGGCATCAGTTAAACAGTGCTCACCTCCTTGGGGTTAAGGCATACCCTCGATCAATTCACAGTATTGTAATAGGCAGATTTGCTGCTTTTGGTTAGGACAAGTAATCTTTTTTCCTAAATATTACAATACAGAAATTCCTAGCCAAAAACAATCAGTTTTATCAAGAAATTATTTCATTGAAATAAATATCTATCTATCGATCTGTCTATCTGGCTATCTTTCTAACTATCAATATATATATATATATATATATATATATAAATATATAATCAGCTCACTTTACCATTTGCAGCTTATAACTATTAGCCACCATGGGTCACTACTAACCAAAAGCAGTCATTCTACTTGTAAATTGTGCCAATCGAGTGGAACAGCAGCCTAGGATTCACCACTGCTTCATCTCATTTTCCAAGAGAATGCAGATGTAAAGTGTTTTTGATGGTACGCCTGTGCATATTGAAATATTCAGAGCATATTATGAATTTCAGTTAACACATCAGTAAGCATTTTGGCCATCAGTGAATTCAACCTTTTTTCTCTATCGGAATAGGCAAGGATAATGACAGATATATTTTACAATGTTAGAAAGTACATCATTTTATTTAATTGTGTGAATAAAAGGAATCGCCTCCCTGTCGGGGAATTGAAACCCGGTCTCCCGCGTGACAGGCAGGGATACTGACCACTATACTAACGAGGACTTATTGGCATCAGTTAAACAGTGCTCACCTCCTTGGGGTTAAGGCATACCCTCGATCAATTCACAGTATTGTAATAGGCAGATTTGCTGCTTTTGGTTAGGACAAGTCATCTTTTTTCCTAAATATTACAATACAGAAATTCCTAGCCAAAAACAATCAGTTTTATCAAGAAATTATTTCATTGAAATAAATATCTATCTATCGATCTGTCTATCTGGCTATCTTTCTAACTATCAATATATATATTTATATATATATATCTATATAATCAGCTCACTTTACCATTTGCAGCTTATAACTATTAGCCACCAGGGGTCACTACTAACCAAAAGCAGTCATTCTACTTGTAAATTGTGCCAATCGAGTGGAACAGCAGCCTAGGATTCACCACTGCTTCATCTCATTTTCCAAGAGAATGCAGATGTAAAGTGTTTTTGATGGTACGCCTGTGCATATTGAAATATTCAGAGCATATTCTGAATTTCAGTTAACACATCAGTAAGCATTTTGTCCATCGGTGAATTCAACCTTTTTTCTCAATCGGAATAGGCAAGGATAATGACAGATATATTTTACAATGTTAGAAAGTACATCATTTTATTTAATTGTGTGAATAAAAGGAATCGCCTCGCCGTCGGGGAAATGAACCCCGGTCTCCCGCGTAACAGGCGGGGATACTGACCACTATACTAACGAGGACTTATTGGCATCAGTTAAACAGTGCTCACCTCCTTGGGGTTAAGGCATACCCTCGATCAATTCACAGTATTGTAATTGGCGGATTTGCTGCTTTTCGTTAGGACAAGAAATCTTTTTTCCTAAATATTACAATACAGAAATTCCTAGCCAAAAACAATCAGTTTTATCAAGAAATTATTTCATTGAAATAAATATCTATCTATCGATCTGTCTATCTGGCTATCTTTCTAACTATCAATATATATATTTATATATATATATCTATATAATCAGCTCACTTTACCATTTGCAGCTTATAACTATTAGCCACCAGGGGTCACTACTAACCAAAAGCAGTCATTCTACTTGTAAATTGTGCCAATCGAGTGGAACAGCAGCCTAGGATTCACCACTGCTTCATCTCATTTTCCAAGAGAATGCAGATGTAAAGTGTTTTTGATGGTACGCCTGTGCATATTGAAATATTCAGAGCATATGAATTTCAGTTAACACTTCAGTAAGCATTTTGGCCATCGGTGAATTCCACCTTTTTTCTCAATCGAAATAGGCAAGGATAATGACAGATATATTTTACAATGTTAGAAAGTACATCATTTTATTTATTTGTGTGAATAAAAGGAATCTCCTCCCCGTCGGGGAATTGAACCCCGGTCTCCCGCGTGACAGGCGGGGATACTGACCACTATACTAATGAGGATTTATTGGCATCAGTTAAAGAGTGCTCACCTCCTTGGGGTTAAGGCATACCCTCGATCAATTCACAGTATTGTAATAGGCAGATTTGCTGCTTTTGGTTAGGACAAGTCATCTTTTTTCCTAAATATTACAATACAGAAATTCCTAGCCAAAAACAATCAGTTTTATCAAGAAATTATTTCATTGAAATAAATATCTATCTATCGATCTGTCTATCTGGCTATCTTTCTAACTATCATTATATATATTTATATATATATATATATATATATATATATATATATATATATATATATATATATATATAAAATCAGCTCACTTTACCATTTGCAGCTTATAACTATTAGCCACCAGGGGTCACTACTAACCAAAAGCAGTCATTCTACTTGTAAATTGTGCCAATCGAGTGGAACAGCAGCCTAGGATTCACCACTGCTTCATCTCATTTTCCAAGAGAATGCAGATGTAAAGTGTTTTTGATGGTACGCCTGTGCATATTGAAATATTCAGAGCATATTCTGAATTTCAGTTAACACATCAGTAAGCATTTTGGCCATCACTGAATTCAACTTTTTTTCTCAATCGGAATAGGCAAGGATAATGACAGATATATTTTACAATGTTAGAAAGTACATCATTTTATTTAATTGTGTGAATAAAAGGAATCGCCTCCCCGTCGGGGAATTGAACCCCGGTCTCCCGCGTGACAGGCGGGGATACTGACCACTATACTAATGAGGACTTATTGGCATCAGTTAAACAGTGCTCACCTCCTTGGGGTTAAGGCATACCCTCGATCAATTCACAGTATTGTAATAGGCAGATTTGCTGCTTTTGGTTAGGACAAGTCATCTTTTTTCCTAAATATTACAATACAGAAATTCCTAGCCAAAAGCAATCAGTTTTATCAAGAAATTATTTCATTGAAATAAATATCTATCCATCGATCTGTCTATCTGGCTATCTTTCTAACTATCAATATATATATTTATATATATATATCTATATAATCAGCTCACTTTACCATTTGCAGCTTATAACTATTAGCCACCAGGGGTCACTACTAACCAAAAGCAGTCATTCTACTTGTAAATTGTGCCAATCGAGTGGAACAGCAGCCTAGGATTCACCACTGATTCATCTCATTTTCCAAGAGAATGCAGATGTAAAGTGTTTTTGATGGTACGCCTGTGCATATAGAAATATTCAGAGCATATTCTGAATTTCAGTTAACACATCAGTAAGCATTTTCGCCATCAGTGAATTCAACCTTTTTTCTCAATCAGAATAGGCAAGGATAATGACAGATATATTTTACAATGTTAAAAAGTACATCATTTTATTTAATTGTGTGAATAAAATGAATCGCCTCCCCGTCGGGGAATTGAACCCCGGTCTCCCGCTTGACAGGCGGGGATACTGACCACTATACTAACGAGGACTTATTGGCATCAGTTAAACAGTGCTCACCTCCTTGGGGTTAAGGCATACCCTCGATCAATTCACAGTATTGTAATAGGCAGATTTGCTGCTTTTGGTTAGGACAAGTCATCTTTTTTCCTAAATATTACAATACAGAAATTCCTAGCCAAAAGCAATCAGTTTTATCAAGAAATTATTTCATTGAAATAAATATCTATCTATCGATCTGTCTATCTGGCTATCTTTCTAACTATCAATATATATATTTATATATATATATATCTATATAATCAGCTCACTTTACCATTTGCAGCTTATAACTATTAGCCACCATTGGTCACTACTAACCAAAAGCAGTCATTCTACTTGTAAATTGTGCCAATCGAGTGGAACAGCAGCCTAGGATTCACCACTGATTCATCTCATTTTCCAAGAGAATGCAGATGTAAAGTGTTTTTGATGGTACGCCTGTGCATATTGAAATATTCAGAGCATATTCTGAATTTCAGTTAACACATCAGTAAGCATTTTGGCCATCAGTGAATTCAACCTTTTTTCTCAATCAGAATAGGCAAGGATAATGACAGATATATTTTACAATGTTAGAAAGTACATCATTTTATTTAATTGTGTGAATAAAATGAATCGCCTCCCCGTCGGGGATTGAACCCCGGTCTCCCGCGTGACAGGCGGGGATACTGACCACTATACTAATGAGGACTTATTGGCATCAGTTAAACAGTGCTCACCTCCTTGGGGTTAAGGCATACCCTCGATCAATTCACAGTATTGTAATAGGCAGATTTGCTGCTTTTGGTTAGGACAAGTAATCTTTTTTCCTAAATATTACAATACAGAAATTCCTAGCCAAAAATAATCAGTTTTATCAAGAAATTATTTCATTGAAATAAATATCTATCTATCGATCTATCTATTTGGCTATCTTTCTAACTATCAATATATATATTTATATATATATATCTATATAATCAGCTCACTTTACCATTTGCAGCTTATAACTATCAGCCACCAGGGGTCACTACTAACCAAAAGCAGTCATTCTACTTGTAAATTGTGCCAATCGAGTGGAACAGCAGCCTAGGATTCACCACTGCTTCATCTCATTTTCCAAGAGAATGCAGATGTAAAGTGTTTTTGATGGTACGCCTGTGCATATTGAAATATTCAGAGCATATTATGAATTTCAGTTAACACTTCAGTAAGCATTTTGGCCATCGGTGAATTCCACCTTTTTTCTCAATCGGAATAGGCAAGGATAATGACAGATATATTTTACAATGTTAGAAAGTACATCATTTTATTTAATTGTGTGAATAAAATGAATCGCCTCCCCGTCGGGGAATTGAACCCCGGTCTCCCGCGTGACAGGCGGGGATACTGACCACTATACTAACGAGGACTTATTGGCATCAGTTAAACAGTGCTCACCTCCTTGGGGTTAAGGCATACCCTCGATCAATTCACAGTATTGTAATAGGCAGATTTGCTGCTTTTGGTTAGGACAAGTCATCTTTTTTCCTAAATATTACAATACTGAAATTCCTAGCCAAAAACAATCAGTTTTATCAAGAAATTATTTCATTGAAATAAATATCTATCTATCGATCAGTCTATCTGGCTATCTTTCTAACTATCAATATATATATTTATATATATATATAAAGAGATTGTAAATAAATAATGAAATGCGAGGAAACATACTTGAACTATCCGTAAACTGGACTAAATTGCTGGCACCTTGAACTACATGCCCCATAATGCCATGGGCGCCAAACGGACACACCCATTAGGAAGGCATGTGATTAAAGTTCGTCAAACCCAATGTGCTGGCGTCTTGTGTGATGAATCGCCGCCCAGGAAGAAGGGGCTGTGACCCTGAAACGCGTTGGCAAGCTGTACAAAACAAACGCGCACTTGAAACGCTGACTGCTAAAATAAGCCGGAGGGCAGGACATCGTGTGTGACTCTCCATTGCAAGAGGCATTCGTGGTGAATATATATATATATATATACATATATATATATATATGTATATATATATATATATATATATATATATATATATATATATATATATAAAATCAGCTCACTGTACCATTTGCAGCTTATAACTATTAGCCACCAGGGGTCAATACTAACCAAAAGCAGTCATTCTACTTGTAAATTGTGCCAATCGAGTGGAACAGCAGCCTAGGATTCACCACTGCTTCATCTCATTTTCCAAGAGAATGCAGATGTAAAGTGTTTTTGATGGTACGCCTGTGCATATTGAAATATTCAGAGCATATTATGAATTTCAGTTAACACATCAGTAAGCATTTTGGCCATCAGTGAATTCAACCTTTTTTCTCTATCGGAATAGGCAAGGATAATGACAGATATATTTTACAATGTTAGAAAGTACATCATTTTATTTAATTGTGTGAATAAAAGGAATCGCCTCCCTGTCGGGGAATTGAAACCCGGTCTCCCGCGTGACAGGCAGGGATACTGACCACTATACTAACGAGGACTTATTGGCATCAGTTAAACAGTGCTCACCTCCTTGGGGTTAAGGCATACCCTCGATCAATTCACAGTATTGTAATAGGCAGATTTGCTGCTTTTGGTTAGGACAAGTCATCTTTTTTCCTAAATATTACAATACAGAAATTCCTAGCCAAAAACAATCAGTTTTATCAAGAAATTATTTCATTGAAATAAATATCTATCTATCGATCTGTCTATCTGGCTATCTTTCTAACTATCAATATATATATTTATATATATATATCTATATAATCAGCTCACTTTACCATTTGCAGCTTATAACTATTAGCCACCAGGGGTCACTACTAACCAAAAGCAGTCATTCTACTTGTAAATGGTGCCAATCGAGTGGAACAGCAGCCTAGGATTCACCACTGCTTCATCTCATTTTCCAAGAGAATGCAGATGTAAAGTGTTTTTGATGGTACGCCGGTGCATATTGAAATATTCAGAGCATATTATGAATTTCAGCTAACACATCAGTAAGCATTTTGGCCATCAGTGAATTCAACCTTTTTTCTCTATCGGAATAGGCAAGGATAATGACAGATATATTTTACAATGTTAGAAAGTACATCATTTTATTTAATTGTGTGAATAAAAGGAACCGCCTTCCCGTCGGGGAATTGAACCCCGTTCTCCCGCGTGACAGGCGGGGATACTGACCACTATACTAACGAGGACTTATTGGCATCAGTTAAACAGTGCTCACCTCCTTGGGGTTAAGGCATACCCTCGATCAATTCACAGTCTTGTAATAGGCAGATTTCCTGCTTTTGGTTAGGACAAGTAATCTTTTTTCCTAAATATTACAATACAGAAATTCCTAGCCAAAAACAATCAGTTTTATCAAGAAATTATTTCATTGAAATAAATATCTATCGATCTGTCTATCTGGCTATCTTTCTAACTATCAATATATATATTTATATATATATATCTATATAATCAGCTCACTTTACCATTTGCAGCTTATAACTATTAGCCACCAGGGGTCACTACTAACCAAAAGCAGTCATTCTACTTGTAAATTGTGCCAATCGAGTGGAACAGCAGCCTAGGATTCACCACTGCTTCATCTCATTTTCCAAGAGAATGCAGATGTAGAGTGTTTTTGATGGTACGCCTGTGCATATTGAAATATTCAGAGCATATTATGAATTTCAGTTAACACATCAGTAAGCATTTTGGCCATCAGTGAATTCAACCTTTTTTCTCTATCGGAATAGGCAAGGATAATGACAGATATATTTTACAATGTTAGAAAGTACATCATTTTATTTAATTGTGTGAATAAAAGGAATCGCCTTCCCGTCGGGGAATTGAACCCCGGTCTCCCGCGTGACAGGCGGGGATACTGACCACTATACTAACGAGGACTTATTGGCATTAGTTAAACAGTGCTCACCTACTTGGGGTTAAGGCATACCCTCGATCAATTCACAGTATTGTAATAGGCAGATTTGCTGCTTTTGGTTAGGACCAGTAATCTTTTTTCCTAAATATTACAATACAGAAATTCCTAGCCAAAAACAATCAGTTTTATCAAGAAATTATTTCATTGAAATAAATATCTATCTATCGATCTGTCTATCTGGCTATCTTTCTAACTATCAATATATATATTTATATATATATATATATCTATATAATCAGCTCACTTTACCATTTGCAGCTTATAACTATTAGCCACCAGGGGTCACTACTAACCAAAAGCAGTCATTCTACTTGTAAATGGTGCCAATCGAGTGGAACAGCAGCCTAGGATTCACCACTGCTTCATCTCATTTTCCAAGAGAATGCAGATGTAAAGTGTTTTTGATGGTACGCCTGTGCATATTGAAATATTCAGAGCATATTATGAATTTCAGTTAACACATCAGTAAGCATTTTGGCCATCGGTGAATTCCACCTTTTTTCTCAATCGGAATAGGCAAGGATAATGACAGATATATTTTACAATGTTAGAAAGTACATCATTTTATTTAATTGTGTGAATAAAAGGAATCGCCTCCCCGTCGGGGAATTGAACCCCGGTCTCCCGCGTGACAGGCGGGGATACTGACCACTATACTAATGAGGACTTATTGGCATCAGTTAAACAGTGCTCACCTCCTTGGGGTTAAGGCATACCCTCGATCAATTCACAGTATTGTAATAGGCAGATTTGCTGCTTTTGGTTAGGACAAGTAATCTTTTTTCCTAAATATTACAATACAGAAATTCCTAGCCAAAAACAATCAGTTTTATCAAGAAATTATTTCATTGAAATAAATATCTATCTATCGATCTGTCTATCTGGCTATCTTTCTAACTATCAATATATATATTTATATATATATATCTATATAATCAGCTCACTTCACCATTTGCAGCTTATAACTATTAGCCACCAGGGGTCACTACTAACCAAAAGCAGTCATTCTACTTGTAAATGGTGCCAATCGAGTGGAACAGCAGCCTAGGATTCACCACTGCTTCATCTCCTTTTTCCAAGAGAATGCAGATGTAAAGTGTTTTTGATGGTACGCCTGTGCATATTGAAATATTCAGAGCATATTATGAATTTCAGTTAACACATCAGTAAGCATTTTGGCCATCGGTGAATTCCACCTTTTTTCTCAATCAGAATAGGCAAGGATAATGACAGATATATTTTACAATGTTAGAAAGTACATCATTTTATTTAATTGTGTGAATAAAAAGAATCGCCTTCCCGTCGGGGAATTGAACCCCGGTCTCCCGCGTGACAGGCGGGGATACTGACCACTAATCTAACGAGGACTTATTAGCATCAGTTAAACAGTGCTCACCTCCTTGGGGTTAAGGCATACCCTTGATCAATTCACAGTATTGTAATATGCAGATTTGCTGCTTTTGGTTAGGACAAGTAATCTTTTTTCCTAAATATTACAATACAGAAATTCCTAGCCAAAAACAATCAGTTTTATCAAGAAAATATTTCATTGAAATAAATATCTATCTATCGATCTGTCTATCTGGCTATCTTTCTAACTATCAATATATATATTTATATATATATATCTATATAATCAGCTCACTTTACCATTTGCAGCTTATAACTATTAGCCACCAGGGGTCACTACTAACCAAAAGCAGTCATTCTACTTGTAAATTGTGCCAATCGAGTGGAACAGCAGCCTAGGATTCACCACTGCTTCATCTCATTTTCCAAGAGAATGCAGATGTAAAGTGTTTTTGATGGTACGCCTGTGCATATTGAAATATTCAGAGCATATTATGAATTTCAGTTAACACATCAGTAAGCATTTTGGCCATCAGTGAATTCAACCTTTTTTCTCTATCGGAATAGGCAAGGATAATGACAGATATATTTTACAATGTTAGAAAGTACATCATTTTATTTAATTGTGTGAATAAAAGGAATCGCCTCCCCGTCGGGGAATTGAACTCCGGTCTCCCGCGTGACAGGCGGGGATACTGACCACTATACTAACGAGGACTTATTGGCATCAGTTAAACAGTGCTCACCTCCTTGGGGTTAAGGCATACCCTCGATCAATTCACAGTATTGTAATAGGCAGATTTGCTGCTTTTGGTTAGGACAAGTAATCTTTTTTCCTAAATATTACAATACAGAAATTCCTAGCCAAAAACAATCAGTTTTATCAAGAAATTATTTCATTGAAATAAATATCTATCTATCGATCTGTCTATCTGGCTTTCTTTCTAACTATCAATATATATATTTATATATATATATCTATATAATCAGCTCACTTTACCATTTGCAGCTCATAACTATTAGCCACCAGGAGTCACTACTAACCAAAAGCAGTCATTCTACTTGTAAATGGTGCCAATCGAGTGGAACAGCAGCCTAGGATTCACCACTGCTTCATCTCATTTTCCAAGAGAATGCAGATGTAAAGTGTTTTTGATGGTACGCCTGTGCATATTGAAATATTCAGAGCATATTATGAATTTCAGTTAACACATCAGTAAGCATTTTGGCCATCGGTGAATTCCACCTTTTTTCTAAATCGGAATAGGCAAGGATAATGACAGATATATTTTACAATGTTAGAAAGTACATCATTTTATTTAATTGTGTGAATAAAATGAATCGCCTTCCCGTCGGGGAATTGAACACCGGTCTCCCGCGTGACAGGCGGGGATACTGACCACTATACTAACGAGGACTTATTAGCATCAGTTAAACAGTGCTCACCTCCTTGGGGTTAAGGCATACCCTCGATCAATTCACAGTATTGTAATAGGCATATTTGCTGCTTTTGGTTAGGACAAGTAATCTTTTTTCCTAAATATTACAATACAGAAATTCCTAGCCAAAAACAATCAGTTTTATCAAGAAATTATTTCATTGAAATAAATATCTATCTATCGATCTGTCTATCTGGCTATCTTTCAAACTATCAATATATATATTTATATATATATATCTATATAACCAGCTCACTTTACCATTTGCAGCTCATAACTATTAGCCACCAGGGGTCACTACTAACCAAAAGCAGTCATTCTACTTGTAAATTGTGCCAATCGAGTGGAACAGCAGCCTAGGATTCACCACTGCTTCATCTCATTTTCCAAGAGAATGCAGATGTAAAGTGTTTTTGATGGTACGCCTGTGCATATTGAAATATTCAGAGCATATTATGAATTTCAGTTAACACATCAGTAAGCATTTTGGCCATCAGTGAATTCAACCTTTTTTCTCTATCGGAATAGGCAAGGATAATGACAGATAAATTTTACAATGTTAGAAAGTACATCATTTTATTTAATTGTGTGAATCAAAGGAATCGCCTCCCCGTCAGGGAATTGAACCCCGGTCTCCCGCGTGACAGGCAGGGATACTGACCACTATACTAACGAGGACTTATTGGCATCAGTTAAACAGTGCTCACCTCCTTGGGGTTAAGGCATACCCTCGATCAATTCACAGTATTGTAATAGGCAGATTTGCTGCTTTTGGTTAGGACAAGTAATCTTTTTTCCTAAATATTACAATACAGAAATTCCTAGCCAAAAACAATCAGTTTTATCAAGAAATTATTTCATTGAAATAAATATCTATCTATCGATCTGTCTATCTGGCTATCTTTCTAACTATCAATATATATATTTATATATATATATATCTATATAATCAGCTCACTTTACCATTTGCAGCTTATAACTATTAGCCACCAGGGGTCACTACTAACCAAAAGCAGTCATTCTACTTGTAAATCTTGCCAATCGAGTGGAACAGCAGCCTAGGATTCACCACTGCTTCATCTCATTTTCCAAGAGAATGCAGATGTAAAGTGTTTTTGATGGTACGCCGGTGCATATTGAAATATTCAGAGCATATTATGAATTTCAGCTAACACATCAGTAAGCATTTTGGCCATCAGTGAATTCAACCTTTTTTCTCTATCGGAATAGGCAAGGATAATGACAGATATATTTTACAATGTTAGAAAGTACATCATTTTATTTAATTGTGTGAATAAAAGGAATCGCCTTCCCGTCGGGGAATTGAACCCCGGTCTCCCGCGTGACAGGCGGGGATACTGACCACTATACTAACGAGGTCTTATTGGCATCAGTTAAACAGTGCTCACCTCCTTGGGGTTAAGGCATACCCTCGATCAATTCACAGTATTGTAATAGGCAGATTTCCTGCTTTTGGTTAGGACAAGTAATCTTTTTTCCTAAATATTACAATACAGAAATTCCTAGCCAAAAACAATCAGTTTTATCAAGAAATTATTTCATTGAAATAAATATCTATCGATCTGTCTATCTGGCTATCTTTCTAACTATCAATATATATATTTATATATATATATCTATATAATCAGCTCACTTTACCATTTGCAGCTTATAACTATTAGCCACCAGGGGTCACTACTAACCAAAAGCAGTCATTCTACTTGTAAATGGTGCCAATCGAGTGGAACAGCAGCCTAGGATTCACCACTGCTTCATCTCCTTTTTCCAAGAGAATGCAGATGTAAAGTGTTTTTGATGGTACGCCTGTGCATATTGAAATATTCAGAGCATATTATGAATTTCAGTTAACACATCAGTAAGCATTTTGGCCATCGGTGAATTCCACCTTTTTTCTCAATCGGAATAGGCAAGGATAATGACAGATATATTTTACAATGTTAGAAAGTACATCATTTTATTTAATTGAGTGAATAAAAAGAAACGCCTTCCCGTCGGGGAATTGAACCCCGGTCTCCCGCGTGACAGGCGGGGATACTGACCACTATACTAACGAGGACTTATTAGCATCAGTTAAACAGTGCTCACCTCCTTGGGGTTAAGGCATACCCTCGATCAATTCACAGTATTGTAATAGGCAGATTTGCTGCTTTTGGTTAGGACAAGTAATCTTTTTTCCTAAATATTACAATACAGAAATTCCTAGCCAAAAACAATCAGTTTTATCAAGAAATTATTTCATTGAAATAAATATCTATCTATCGATCTGTCTATCTGGCTATCTTTCTAACTATCAATATATATATTTATATATATATATCTATATAATCAGCTCACTTTACCATTTGCAGCTTATAACTATTAGCCACCAGGGGTCACTACTAACCAAAAGCAGTCATTCTACTTGTAAATTGTGCCAATCGAGTGGAACAGCAGCCTAGGATTCACCACTGCTTCATCTCATTTTCCAAGAGAATGCAGATGTAAAGTGTTTTTGATGGTACGCCTGTGCATATTGAAATATTCAGAGCATATGAATTTCAGTTAACACTTCAGTAAGCATTTTGGCCATCGGTGAATTCCACCTTTTTTCTCAATCGAAATAGGCAAGGATAATGACAGATATATTTTACAATGTTAGAAAGTACATCATTTTATTTAATTGTGTGAATAAAAGGAATCTCCTCCCCGTCGGGGAATTGAACCCCGGTCTCCCGCGTGACAGGCGGGGATACTGACCACTATACTAATGAGGATTTATTGGCATCAGTTAAAGAGTGCTCACCTCCTTGGGGTTAAGGCATACCCTCGATCAATTCACAGTATTGTAATAGGCAGATTTGCTGCTTTTGGTTAGGACAAGTCATCTTTTTTCCTAAATATTACAATACAGAAATTCCTAGCCAAAAACAATCAGTTTTATCAAGAAATTATTTCATTGAAATAAATATCTATCTATCGATCTGTCTATCTGGCTATCTTTCTAACTATCATTATATATATTTATATATATATATATATATATATATATATATATATATATATATATATATATATATATATAAAATCAGCTCACTTTACCATTTGCAGCTTATAACTATTAGCCACCAGGGGTCACTACTAACCAAAAGCAGTCATTCTACTTGTAAATTGTGCCAATCGAGTGGAACAGCAGCCTAGGATTCACCACTGCTTCATCTCATTTTCCAAGAGAATGCAGATGTAAAGTGTTTTTGATGGTACGCCTGTGCATATTGAAATATTCAGAGCATATTCTGAATTTCAGTTAACACATCAGTAAGCATTTTGGCCATCACTGAATTCAACTTTTTTTCTCAATCGGAATAGGCAAGGATAATGACAGATATATTTTACAATGTTAGAAAGTACATCATTTTATTTAATTGTGTGAATAAAAGGAATCGCCTCCCCGTCGGGGAATTGAACCCCGGTCTCCCGCGTGACAGGCGGGGATACTGACCACTATACTAATGAGGACTTATTGGCATCAGTTAAACAGTGCTCACCTCCTTGGGGTTAAGGCATACCCTCGATCAATTCACAGTATTGTAATAGGCAGATTTGCTGCTTTTGGTTAGGACAAGTCATCTTTTTTCCTAAATATTACAATACAGAAATTCCTAGCCAAAAGCAATCAGTTTTATCAAGAAATTATTTCATTGAAATAAATATCTATCCATCGATCTGTCTATCTGGCTATCTTTCTAACTATCAATATATATATTTATATATATATATCTATATAATCAGCTCACTTTACCATTTGCAGCTTATAACTATTAGCCACCAGGGGTCACTACTAACCAAAAGCAGTCATTCTACTTGTAAATTGTGCCAATCGAGTGGAACAGCAGCCTAGGATTCACCACTGATTCATCTCATTTTCCAAGAGAATGCAGATGTAAAGTGTTTTTGATGGTACGCCTGTGCATATAGAAATATTCAGAGCATATTCTGAATTTCAGTTAACACATCAGTAAGCATTTTCGCCATCAGTGAATTCAACCTTTTTTCTCAATCAGAATAGGCAAGGATAATGACAGATATATTTTACAATGTTAGAAAGTACATCATTTTATTTAATTGTGTGAATAAAATGAATCGCCTCCCCGTCGGGGAATTGAACCCCGGTCTCCCGCTTGACAGGCGGGGATACTGACCACTATACTAACGAGGACTTATTGGCATCAGTTAAACAGTGCTCACCTCCTTGGGGTTAAGGCATACCCTCGATCAATTCACAGTATTGTAATAGGCAGATTTGCTGCTTTTGGTTAGGACAAGTCATCTTTTTTCCTAAATATTACAATACAGAAATTCCTAGCCAAAAGCAATCAGTTTTATCAAGAAATTATTTCATTGAAATAAATATCTATCTATCGATCTGTCTATCTGGCTATCTTTCTAACTATCAATATATATATTTATATATATATATATCTATATAATCAGCTCACTTTACCATTTGCAGCTTATAACTATTAGCCACCATTGGTCACTACTAACCAAAAGCAGTCATTCTACTTGTAAATTGTGCCAATCGAGTGGAACAGCAGCCTAGGATTCACCACTGATTCATCTCATTTTCCAAGAGAATGCAGATGTAAAGTGTTTTTGATGGTACGCCTGTGCATATTGAAATATTCAGAGCATATTCTGAATTTCAGTTAACACATCAGTAAGCATTTTGGCCATCAGTGAATTCAACCTTTTTTCTCAATCAGAATAGGCAAGGATAATGACAGATATATTTTACAATGTTAGAAAGTACATCATTTTATTTAATTGTGTGAATAAAATGAATCGCCTCCCCGTCGGGGATTGAACCCCGGTCTCCCGCGTGACAGGCGGGGATACTGACCACTATACTAATGAGGACTTATTGGCATCAGTTAAACAGTGCTCACCTCCTTGGGGTTAAGGCATACCCTCGATCAATTCACAGTATTGTAATAGGCAGATTTGCTGCTTTTGGTTAGGACAAGTAATCTTTTTTCCTAAATATTACAATACAGAAATTCCTAGCCAAAAATAATCAGTTTTATCAAGAAATTATTTCATTGAAATAAATATCTATCTATCGATCTATCTATTTGGCTATCTTTCTAACTATCAATATATATATTTATATATATATATCTATATAATCAGCTCACTTTACCATTTGCAGCTTATAACTATCAGCCACCAGGGGTCACTACTAACCAAAAGCAGTCATTCTACTTGTAAATTGTGCCAATCGAGTGGAACAGCAGCCTAGGATTCACCACTGCTTCATCTCATTTTCCAAGAGAATGCAGATGTAAAGTGTTTTTGATGGTACGCCTGTGCATATTGAAATATTCAGAGCATATTATGAATTTCAGTTAACACTTCAGTAAGCATTTTGGCCATCGGTGAATTCCACCTTTTTTCTCAATCGGAATAGGCAAGGATAATGACAGATATATTTTACAATGTTAGAAAGTACATCATTTTATTTAATTGTGTGAATAAAATGAATCGCCTCCCCGTCGGGGAATTGAACCCCGGTCTCCCGCGTGACAGGCGGGGATACTGACCACTATACTAACGAGGACTTATTGGCATCAGTTAAACAGTGCTCACCTCCTTGGGGTTAAGGCATACCCTCGATCAATTCACAGTATTGTAATAGGCAGATTTGCTGCTTTTGGTTAGGACAAGTCATCTTTTTTCCTAAATATTACAATACTGAAATTCCTAGCCAAAAACAATCAGTTTTATCAAGAAATTATTTCATTGAAATAAATATCTATCTATCGATCAGTCTATCTGGCTATCTTTCTAACTATCAATATATATATTTATATATATATATAAAGAGATTGTAAATAAATAATGAAATGCGAGGAAACATACTTGAACTATCCGTAAACTGGACTAAATTGCTGGCACCTTGAACTACATGCCCCATAATGCCATGGGCGCCAAACGGACACACCCATTAGGAAGGCATGTGATTAAAGTTCGTCAAACCCAATGTGCTGGCGTCTTGTGTGATGAATCGCCGCCCAGGAAGAAGGGGCTGTGACCCTGAAACGCGTTGGCAAGCTGTACAAAACAAACGCGCACTTGAAACGCTGACTGCTAAAATAAGCCGGAGGGCAGGACATCGTGTGTGACTCTCCATTGCAAGAGGCATTCGTGGTGAATATATATATATATATATACATATATATATATATATGTATATATATATATATATATATATATATATATATATATATATATATATAAAATCAGCTCACTGTACCATTTGCAGCTTATAACTATTAGCCACCAGGGGTCAATACTAACCAAAAGCAGTCATTCTACTTGTAAATTGTGCCAATCGAGTGGAACAGCAGCCTAGGATTCACCACTGCTTCATCTCATTTTCCAAGAGAATGCAGATGTAAAGTGTTTTTGATGGTACGCCTGTGCATATTGAAATATTCAGAGCATATTATGAATTTCAGTTAACACATCAGTAAGCATTTTGGCCATCAGTGAATTCAACCTTTTTTCTCTATCGGAATAGGCAAGGATAATGACAGATATATTTTACAATGTTAGAAAGTACATCATTTTATTTAATTGTGTGAATAAAAGGAATCGCCTCCCTGTCGGGGAATTGAAACCCGGTCTCCCGCGTGACAGGCAGGGATACTGACCACTATACTAACGAGGACTTATTGGCATCAGTTAAACAGTGCTCACCTCCTTGGGGTTAAGGCATACCCTCGATCAATTCACAGTATTGTAATAGGCAGATTTGCTGCTTTTGGTTAGGACAAGTCATCTTTTTTCCTAAATATTACAATACAGAAATTCCTAGCCAAAAACAATCAGTTTTATCAAGAAATTATTTCATTGAAATAAATATCTATCTATCGATCTGTCTATCTGGCTATCTTTCTAACTATCAATATATATATTTATATATATATATCTATATAATCAGCTCACTTTACCATTTGCAGCTTATAACTATTAGCCACCAGGGGTCACTACTAACCAAAAGCAGTCATTCTACTTGTAAATGGTGCCAATCGAGTGGAACAGCAGCCTAGGATTCACCACTGCTTCATCTCATTTTCCAAGAGAATGCAGATGTAAAGTGTTTTTGATGGTACGCCGGTGCATATTGAAATATTCAGAGCATATTATGAATTTCAGCTAACACATCAGTAAGCATTTTGGCCATCAGTGAATTCAACCTTTTTTCTCTATCGGAATAGGCAAGGATAATGACAGATATATTTTACAATGTTAGAAAGTACATCATTTTATTTAATTGTGTGAATAAAAGGAACCGCCTTCCCGTCGGGGAATTGAACCCCGTTCTCCCGCGTGACAGGCGGGGATACTGACCACTATACTAACGAGGACTTATTGGCATCAGTTAAACAGTGCTCACCTCCTTGGGGTTAAGGCATACCCTCGATCAATTCACAGTCTTGTAATAGGCAGATTTCCTGCTTTTGGTTAGGACAAGTAATCTTTTTTCCTAAATATTACAATACAGAAATTCCTAGCCAAAAACAATCAGTTTTATCAAGAAATTATTTCATTGAAATAAATATCTATCGATCTGTCTATCTGGCTATCTTTCTAACTATCAATATATATATTTATATATATATATCTATATAATCAGCTCACTTTACCATTTGCAGCTTATAACTATTAGCCACCAGGGGTCACTACTAACCAAAAGCAGTCATTCTACTTGTAAATTGTGCCAATCGAGTGGAACAGCAGCCTAGGATTCACCACTGCTTCATCTCATTTTCCAAGAGAATGCAGATGTAGAGTGTTTTTGATGGTACGCCTGTGCATATTGAAATATTCAGAGCATATTATGAATTTCAGTTAACACATCAGTAAGCATTTTGGCCATCAGTGAATTCAACCTTTTTTCTCTATCGGAATAGGCAAGGATAATGACAGATATATTTTACAATGTTAGAAAGTACATCATTTTATTTAATTGTGTGAATAAAAGGAATCGCCTTCCCGTCGGGGAATTGAACCCCGGTCTCCCGCGTGACAGGCGGGGATACTGACCACTATACTAACGAGGACTTATTGGCATTAGTTAAACAGTGCTCACCTACTTGGGGTTAAGGCATACCCTCGATCAATTCACAGTATTGTAATAGGCAGATTTGCTGCTTTTGGTTAGGACCAGTAATCTTTTTTCCTAAATATTACAATACAGAAATTCCTAGCCAAAAACAATCAGTTTTATCAAGAAATTATTTCATTGAAATAAATATCTATCTATCGATCTGTCTATCTGGCTATCTTTCTAACTATCAATATATATATTTATATATATATATATATCTATATAATCAGCTCACTTTACCATTTGCAGCTTATAACTATTAGCCACCAGGGGTCACTACTAACCAAAAGCAGTCATTCTACTTGTAAATGGTGCCAATCGAGTGGAACAGCAGCCTAGGATTCACCACTGCTTCATCTCATTTTCCAAGAGAATGCAGATGTAAAGTGTTTTTGATGGTACGCCTGTGCATATTGAAATATTCAGAGCATATTATGAATTTCAGTTAACACATCAGTAAGCATTTTGGCCATCGGTGAATTCCACCTTTTTTCTCAATCAGAATAGGCAAGGATAATGACAGATATATTTTACAATGTTAGAAAGTACATCATTTTATTTAATTGTGTGAATAAAAAGAATCGCCTTCCCGTCGGGGAATTGAACCCCGGTCTCCCGCGTGACAGGCGGGGATACTGACCACTAATCTAACGAGGACTTATTAGCATCAGTTAAACAGTGCTCACCTCCTTGGGGTTAAGGCATACCCTTGATCAATTCACAGTATTGTAATATGCAGATTTGCTGCTTTTGGTTAGGACAAGTAATCTTTTTTCCTAAATATTACAATACAGAAATTCCTAGCCAAAAACAATCAGTTTTATCAAGAAAATATTTCATTGAAATAAATATCTATCTATCGATCTGTCTATCTGGCTATCTTTCTAACTATCAATATATATATTTATATATATATATCTATATAATCAGCTCACTTTACCATTTGCAGCTTATAACTATTAGCCACCAGGGGTCACTACTAACCAAAAGCAGTCATTCTACTTGTAAATTGTGCCAATCGAGTGGAACAGCAGCCTAGGATTCACCACTGCTTCATCTCATTTTCCAAGAGAATGCAGATGTAAAGTGTTTTTGATGGTACGCCTGTGCATATTGAAATATTCAGAGCATATTATGAATTTCAGTTAACACATCAGTAAGCATTTTGGCCATCAGTGAATTCAACCTTTTTTCTCTATCGGAATAGGCAAGGATAATGACAGATATATTTTACAATGTTAGAAAGTACATCATTTTATTTAATTGTGTGAATAAAAGGAATCGCCTCCCCGTCGGGGAATTGAACCCCGGTCTCCCGCGTGACAGGCGGGGATACTGACCACTATACTAACGAGGACTTATTGGCATCAGTTAAACAGTGCTCACCTCCTTGGGGTTAAGGCATACCCTCGATCAATTCACAGTATTGTAATAGGCAGATTTGCTGCTTTTGGTTAGGACAAGTAATCTTTTTTCCTAAATATTACAATACAGAAATTCCTAGCCAAAAACAATCAGTTTTATCAAGAAATTATTTCATTGAAATAAATATCTATCTATCGATCTGTCTATCTGGCTTTCTTTCTAACTATCAATATATATATTTATATATATATATCTATATAATCAGCTCACTTTACCATTTGCAGCTCATAACTATTAGCCACCAGGAGTCACTACTAACCAAAAGCAGTCATTCTACTTGTAAATGGTGCCAATCGAGTGGAACAGCAGCCTAGGATTCACCACTGCTTCATCTCATTTTCCAAGAGAATGCAGATGTAAAGTGTTTTTGATGGTACGCCTGTGCATATTGAAATATTCAGAGCATATTATGAATTTCAGTTAACACATCAGTAAGCATTTTGGCCATCGGTGAATTCCACCTTTTTTCTAAATCGGAATAGGCAAGGATAATGACAGATATATTTTACAATGTTAGAAAGTACATCATTTTATTTAATTGTGTGAATAAAATGAATCGCCTTCCCGTCGGGGAATTGAACACCGGTCTCCCGCGTGACAGGCGGGGATACTGACCACTATACTAACGAGGACTTATTAGCATCAGTTAAACAGTGCTCACCTCCTTGGGGTTAAGGCATACCCTCGATCAATTCACAGTATTGTAATAGGCATATTTGCTGCTTTTGGTTAGGACAAGTAATCTTTTTTCCTAAATATTACAATACAGAAATTCCTAGCCAAAAACAATCAGTTTTATCAAGAAATTATTTCATTGAAATAAATATCTATCTATCGATCTGTCTATCTGGCTATCTTTCAAACTATCAATATATATATTTATATATATATATCTATATAACCAGCTCACTTTACCATTTGCAGCTCATAACTATTAGCCACCAGGGGTCACTACTAACCAAAAGCAGTCATTCTACTTGTAAATTGTGCCAATCGAGTGGAACAGCAGCCTAGGATTCACCACTGCTTCATCTCATTTTCCAAGAGAATGCAGATGTAAAGTGTTTTTGATGGTACGCCTGTGCATATTGAAATATTCAGAGCATATTATGAATTTCAGTTAACACATCAGTAAGCATTTTGGCCATCAGTGAATTCAACCTTTTTTCTCTATCGGAATAGGCAAGGATAATGACAGATAAATTTTACAATGTTAGAAAGTACATCATTTTATTTAATTGTGTGAATCAAAGGAATCGCCTCCCCGTCAGGGAATTGAACCCCGGTCTCCCGCGTGACAGGCAGGGATACTGACCACTATACTAACGAGGACTTATTGGCATCAGTTAAACAGTGCTCACCTCCTTGGGGTTAAGGCATACCCTCGATCAATTCACAGTATTGTAATAGGCAGATTTGCTGCTTTTGGTTAGGACAAGTAATCTTTTTTCCTAAATATTACAATACAGAAATTCCTAGCCAAAAACAATCAGTTTTATCAAGAAATTATTTCATTGAAATAAATATCTATCTATCGATCTGTCTATCTGGCTATCTTTCTAACTATCAATATATATATTTATATATATATATATCTATATAATCAGCTCACTTTACCATTTGCAGCTTATAACTATTAGCCACCAGGGGTCACTACTAACCAAAAGCAGTCATTCTACTTGTAAATCTTGCCAATCGAGTGGAACAGCAGCCTAGGATTCACCACTGCTTCATCTCATTTTCCAAGAGAATGCAGATGTAAAGTGTTTTTGATGGTACGCCGGTGCATATTGAAATATTCAGAGCATATTATGAATTTCAGCTAACACATCAGTAAGCATTTTGGCCATCAGTGAATTCAACCTTTTTTCTCTATCGGAATAGGCAAGGATAATGACAGATATATTTTACAATGTTAGAAAGTACATCATTTTATTTAATTGTGTGAATAAAAGGAATCGCCTTCCCGTCGGGGAATTGAACCCCGGTCTCCCGCGTGACAGGCGGGGATACTGACCACTATACTAACGAGGTCTTATTGGCATCAGTTAAACAGTGCTCACCTCCTTGGGGTTAAGGCATACCCTCGATCAATTCACAGTATTGTAATAGGCAGATTTCCTGCTTTTGGTTAGGACAAGTAATCTTTTTTCCTAAATATTACAATACAGAAATTCCTAGCCAAAAACAATCAGTTTTATCAAGAAATTATTTCATTGAAATAAATATCTATCGATCTGTCTATCTGGCTATCTTTCTAACTATCAATATATATATTTATATATATATATCTATATAATCAGCTCACTTTACCATTTGCAGCTTATAACTATTAGCCACCAGGGGTCACTACTAACCAAAAGCAGTCATTCTACTTGTAAATGGTGCCAATCGAGTGGAACAGCAGCCTAGGATTCACCACTGCTTCATCTCCTTTTTCCAAGAGAATGCAGATGTAAAGTGTTTTTGATGGTACGCCTGTGCATATTGAAATATTCAGAGCATATTATGAATTTCAGTTAACACATCAGTAAGCATTTTGGCCATCGGTGAATTCCACCTTTTTTCTCAATCGGAATAGGCAAGGATAATGACAGATATATTTTACAATGTTAGAAAGTACATCATTTTATTTAATTGAGTGAATAAAAAGAAACGCCTTCCCGTCGGGGAATTGAACCCCGGTCTCCCGCGTGACAGGCGGGGATACTGACCACTATACTAACGAGGACTTATTAGCATCAGTTAAACAGTGCTCACCTCCTTGGGGTTAAGGCATACCCTCGATCAATTCACAGTATTGTAATAGGCAGATTTGCTGCTTTTGGTTAGGACAAGTAATCTTTTTTCCTAAATATTACAATACAGAAATTCCTAGCCAAAAACAATCAGTTTTATCAAGAAATTATTTCATTGAAATAAATATCTATCTATCGATCTGTCTATCTGGCTATCTTTCTAACTATCAATATATATATTTATATATATATATCTATATAATCAGCTCACTTTACCATTTGCAGCTTATAACTATTAGCCACCAGGGGTCACTACTAACCAAAAGCAGTCATTCTACTTGTAAATTGTGCCAATCGAGTGGAACAGCAGCCTAGGATTCACCACTGCTTCATCTCATTTTCCAAGAGAATGCAGATGTAAAGTGTTTTTGATGGTACGCCTGTGCATATTGAAATATTCAGAGCATATGAATTTCAGTTAACACTTCAGTAAGCATTTTGGCCATCGGTGAATTCCACCTTTTTTCTCAATCGAAATAGGCAAGGATAATGACAGATATATTTTACAATGTTAGAAAGTACATCATTTTATTTAATTGTGTGAATAAAAGGAATCTCCTCCCCGTCGGGGAATTGAACCCCGGTCTCCCGCGTGACAGGCGGGGATACTGACCACTATACTAATGAGGATTTATTGGCATCAGTTAAAGAGTGCTCACCTCCTTGGGGTTAAGGCATACCCTCGATCAATTCACAGTATTGTAATAGGCAGATTTGCTGCTTTTGGTTAGGACAAGTCATCTTTTTTCCTAAATATTACAATACAGAAATTCCTAGCCAAAAACAATCAGTTTTATCAAGAAATTATTTCATTGAAATAAATATCTATCTATCGATCTGTCTATCTGGCTATCTTTCTAACTATCATTATATATATTTATATATATATATATATATATATATATATATATATATATATATATATATATATATATATATATATATATATATAAAATCAGCTCACTTTACCATTTGCAGCTTATAACTATTAGCCACCAGGGGTCACTACTAACCAAAAGCAGTCATTCTACTTGTAAATTGTGCCAATCGAGTGGAACAGCAGCCTAGGATTCACCACTGCTTCATCTCATTTTCCAAGAGAATGCAGATGTAAAGTGTTTTTGATGGTACGCCTGTGCATATTGAAATATTCAGAGCATATTCTGAATTTCAGTTAACACATCAGTAAGCATTTTGGCCATCACTGAATTCAACTTTTTTTCTCAATCGGAATAGGCAAGGATAATGACAGATATATTTTACAATGTTAGAAAGTACATCATTTTATTTAATTGTGTGAATAAAAGGAATCGCCTCCCCGTCGGGGAATTGAACCCCGGTCTCCCGCGTGACAGGCGGGGATACTGACCACTATACTAATGAGGACTTATTGGCATCAGTTAAACAGTGCTCACCTCCTTGGGGTTAAGGCATACCCTCGATCAATTCACAGTATTGTAATAGGCAGATTTGCTGCTTTTGGTTAGGACAAGTCATCTTTTTTCCTAAATATTACAATACAGAAATTCCTAGCCAAAAGCAATCAGTTTTATCAAGAAATTATTTCATTGAAATAAATATCTATCCATCGATCTGTCTATCTGGCTATCTTTCTAACTATCAATATATATATTTATATATATATATCTATATAATCAGCTCACTTTACCATTTGCAGCTTATAACTATTAGCCACCAGGGGTCACTACTAACCAAAAGCAGTCATTCTACTTGTAAATTGTGCCAATCGAGTGGAACAGCAGCCTAGGATTCACCACTGATTCATCTCATTTTCCAAGAGAATGCAGATGTAAAGTGTTTTTGATGGTACGCCTGTGCATATAGAAATATTCAGAGCATATTCTGAATTTCAGTTAACACATCAGTAAGCATTTTCGCCATCAGTGAATTCAACCTTTTTTCTCAATCAGAATAGGCAAGGATAATGACAGATATATTTTACAATGTTAGAAAGTACATCATTTTATTTAATTGTGTGAATAAAATGAATCGCCTCCCCGTCGGGGAATTGAACCCCGGTCTCCCGCTTGACAGGCGGGGATACTGACCACTATACTAACGAGGACTTATTGGCATCAGTTAAACAGTGCTCACCTCCTTGGGGTTAAGGCATACCCTCGATCAATTCACAGTATTGTAATAGGCAGATTTGCTGCTTTTGGTTAGGACAAGTCATCTTTTTTCCTAAATATTACAATACAGAAATTCCTAGCCAAAAGCAATCAGTTTTATCAAGAAATTATTTCATTGAAATAAATATCTATCTATCGATCTGTCTATCTGGCTATCTTTCTAACTATCAATATATATATTTATATATATATATATCTATATAATCAGCTCACTTTACCATTTGCAGCTTATAACTATTAGCCACCATTGGTCACTACTAACCAAAAGCAGTCATTCTACTTGTAAATTGTGCCAATCGAGTGGAACAGCAGCCTAGGATTCACCACTGATTCATCTCATTTTCCAAGAGAATGCAGATGTAAAGTGTTTTTGATGGTACGCCTGTGCATATTGAAATATTCAGAGCATATTCTGAATTTCAGTTAACACATCAGTAAGCATTTTGGCCATCAGTGAATTCAACCTTTTTTCTCAATCAGAATAGGCAAGGATAATGACAGATATATTTTACAATGTTAGAAAGTACATCATTTTATTTAATTGTGTGAATAAAATGAATCGCCTCCCCGTCGGGGATTGAACCCCGGTCTCCCGCGTGACAGGCGGGGATACTGACCACTATACTAATGAGGACTTATTGGCATCAGTTAAACAGTGCTCACCTCCTTGGGGTTAAGGCATACCCTCGATCAATTCACAGTATTGTAATAGGCAGATTTGCTGCTTTTGGTTAGGACAAGTAATCTTTTTTCCTAAATATTACAATACAGAAATTCCTAGCCAAAAATAATCAGTTTTATCAAGAAATTATTTCATTGAAATAAATATCTATCTATCGATCTATCTATTTGGCTATCTTTCTAACTATCAATATATATATTTATATATATATATCTATATAATCAGCTCACTTTACCATTTGCAGCTTATAACTATCAGCCACCAGGGGTCACTACTAACCAAAAGCAGTCATTCTACTTGTAAATTGTGCCAATCGAGTGGAACAGCAGCCTAGGATTCACCACTGCTTCATCTCATTTTCCAAGAGAATGCAGATGTAAAGTGTTTTTGATGGTACGCCTGTGCATATTGAAATATTCAGAGCATATTATGAATTTCAGTTAACACTTCAGTAAGCATTTTGGCCATCGGTGAATTCCACCTTTTTTCTCAATCGGAATAGGCAAGGATAATGACAGATATATTTTACAATGTTAGAAAGTACATCATTTTATTTAATTGTGTGAATAAAATGAATCGCCTCCCCGTCGGGGAATTGAACCCCGGTCTCCCGCGTGACAGGCGGGGATACTGACCACTATACTAACGAGGACTTATTGGCATCAGTTAAACAGTGCTCACCTCCTTGGGGTTAAGGCATACCCTCGATCAATTCACAGTATTGTAATAGGCAGATTTGCTGCTTTTGGTTAGGACAAGTCATCTTTTTTCCTAAATATTACAATACTGAAATTCCTAGCCAAAAACAATCAGTTTTATCAAGAAATTATTTCATTGAAATAAATATCTATCTATCGATCAGTCTATCTGGCTATCTTTCTAACTATCAATATATATATTTATATATATATATAAAGAGATTGTAAATAAATAATGAAATGCGAGGAAACATACTTGAACTATCCGTAAACTGGACTAAATTGCTGGCACCTTGAACTACATGCCCCATAATGCCATGGGCGCCAAACGGACACACCCATTAGGAAGGCATGTGATTAAAGTTCGTCAAACCCAATGTGCTGGCGTCTTGTGTGATGAATCGCCGCCCAGGAAGAAGGGGCTGTGACCCTGAAACGCGTTGGCAAGCTGTACAAAACAAACGCGCACTTGAAACGCTGACTGCTAAAATAAGCCGGAGGGCAGGACATCGTGTGTGACTCTCCATTGCAAGAGGCATTCGTGGTGAATATATATATATATATATACATATATATATATATATGTATATATATATATATATATATATATATATATATATATATATATATATATATATATATATAAAATCAGCTCACTGTACCATTTGCAGCTTATAACTATTAGCCACCAGGGGTCAATACTAACCAAAAGCAGTCATTCTACTTGTAAATTGTGCCAATCGAGTGGAACAGCAGCCTAGGATTCACCACTGCTTCATCTCATTTTCCAAGAGAATGCAGATGTAAAGTGTTTTTGATGGTACGCCTGTGCATATTGAAATATTCAGAGCATATTATGAATTTCAGTTAACACATCAGTAAGCATTTTGGCCATCAGTGAATTCAACCTTTTTTCTCTATCGGAATAGGCAAGGATAATGACAGATATATTTTACAATGTTAGAAAGTACATCATTTTATTTAATTGTGTGAATAAAAGGAATCGCCTCCCTGTCGGGGAATTGAAACCCGGTCTCCCGCGTGACAGGCAGGGATACTGACCACTATACTAACGAGGACTTATTGGCATCAGTTAAACAGTGCTCACCTCCTTGGGGTTAAGGCATACCCTCAATCAATTCACAGTATTGTAATAGGCAGATTTGCTGCTTTTGGTTAGGACAAGTCATCTTTTTTCCTAAATATTACAATACAGAAATTCCTAGCCAAAAACAATCAGTTTTATCAAGAAATTATTTCATTGAAATAAATATCTATCTATCGATCTGTCTATCTGGCTATCTTTCTAACTATCAATATATATATTTATATATATATATCTATATAATCAGCTCACTTTACCATTTGCAGCTTATAACTATTAGCCACCAGGGGTCACTACTAACCAAAAGCAGTCATTCTACTTGTAAATGGTGCCAATCGAGTGGAACAGCAGCCTAGGATTCACCACTGCTTCATCTCATTTTCCAAGAGAATGCAGATGTAAAGTGTTTTTGATGGTACGCCGGTGCATATTGAAATATTCAGAGCATATTATGAATTTCAGCTAACACATCAGTAAGCATTTTGGCCATCAGTGAATTCAACCTTTTTTCTCTATCGGAATAGGCAAGGATAATGACAGATATATTTTACAATGTTAGAAAGTACATCATTTTATTTAATTGTGTGAATAAAAGGAACCGCCTTCCCGTCGGGGAATTGAACCCCGTTCTCCCGCGTGACAGGCGGGGATACTGACCACTATACTAACGAGGACTTATTGGCATCAGTTAAACAGTGCTCACCTCCTTGGGGTTAAGGCATACCCTCGATCAATTCACAGTCTTGTAATAGGCAGATTTCCTGCTTTTGGTTAGGACAAGTAATCTTTTTTCCTAAATATTACAATACAGAAATTCCTAGCCAAAAACAATCAGTTTTATCAAGAAATTATTTCATTGAAATAAATATCTATCGATCTGTCTATCTGGCTATCTTTCTAACTATCAATATATATATTTATATATATATATCTATATAATCAGCTCACTTTACCATTTGCAGCTTATAACTATTAGCCACCAGGGGTCACTACTAACCAAAAGCAGTCATTCTACTTGTAAATTGTGCCAATCGAGTGGAACAGCAGCCTAGGATTCACCACTGCTTCATCTCATTTTCCAAGAGAATGCAGATGTAGAGTGTTTTTGATGGTACGCCTGTGCATATTGAAATATTCAGAGCATATTATGAATTTCAGTTAACACATCAGTAAGCATTTTGGCCATCAGTGAATTCAACCTTTTTTCTCTATCGGAATAGGCAAGGATAATGACAGATATATTTTACAATGTTAGAAAGTACATCATTTTATTTAATTGTGTGAATAAAAGGAATCGCCTTCCCGTCGGGGAATTGAACCCCGGTCTCCCGCGTGACAGGCGGGGATACTGACCACTATACTAACGAGGACTTATTGGCATTAGTTAAACAGTGCTCACCTACTTGGGGTTAAGGCATACCCTCGATCAATTCACAGTATTGTAATAGGCAGATTTGCTGCTTTTGGTTAGGACCAGTAATCTTTTTTCCTAAATATTACAATACAGAAATTCCTAGCCAAAAACAATCAGTTTTATCAAGAAATTATTTCATTGAAATAAATATCTATCTATCGATCTGTCTATCTGGCTATCTTTCTAACTATCAATATATATATTTATATATATATATATATCTATATAATCAGCTCACTTTACCATTTGCAGCTTATAACTATTAGCCACCAGGGGTCACTACTAACCAAAAGCAGTCATTCTACTTGTAAATGGTGCCAATCGAGTGGAACAGCAGCCTAGGATTCACCACTGCTTCATCTCATTTTCCAAGAGAATGCAGATGTAAAGTGTTTTTGATGGTACGCCTGTGCATATTGAAATATTCAGAGCATATTATGAATTTCAGTTAACACATCAGTAAGCATTTTGGCCATCGGTGAATTCCACCTTTTTTCTCAATCGGAATAGGCAAGGATAGTGACAGATATATTTTACAATGTTAGAAAGTACATCATTTTATTTAATTGTGTGAATAAAAGGAATCGCCTCCCCGTCGGGGAATTGAACCCCGGTCTCCCGCGTGACAGGCGGGGATACTGACCACTATACTAATGAGGACTTATTGGCATCAGTTAAACAGTGCTCACCTCCTTGGGGTTAAGGCATACCCTCGATCAATTCACAGTATTGTAATAGGCAGATTTGCTGCTTTTGGTTAGGACAAGTAATCTTTTTTCCTAAATATTACAATACAGAAATTCCTAGCCAAAAACAATCAGTTTTATCAAGAAATTATTTCATTGAAATAAATATCTATCTATCGATCTGTCTATCTGGCTATCTTTCTAACTATCAATATATATATTTATATATATATATCTATATAATCAGCTCACTTCACCATTTGCAGCTTATAACTATTAGCCACCAGGGGTCACTACTAACCAAAAGCAGTCATTCTACTTGTAAATGGTGCCAATCGAGTGGAACAGCAGCCTAGGATTCACCACTGCTTCATCTCCTTTTTCCAAGAGAATGCAGATGTAAAGTGTTTTTGATGGTACGCCTGTGCATATTGAAATATTCAGAGCATATTATGAATTTCAGTTAACACATCAGTAAGCATTTTGGCCATCGGTGAATTCCACCTTTTTTCTCAATCAGAATAGGCAAGGATAATGACAGATATATTTTACAATGTTAGAAAGTACATCATTTTATTTAATTGTGTGAATAAAAAGAATCGCCTTCCCGTCGGGGAATTGAACCCCGGTCTCCCGCGTGACAGGCGGGGATACTGACCACTAATCTAACGAGGACTTATTAGCATCAGTTAAACAGTGCTCACCTCCTTGGGGTTAAGGCATACCCTTGATCAATTCACAGTATTGTAATATGCAGATTTGCTGCTTTTGGTTAGGACAAGTAATCTTTTTTCCTAAATATTACAATACAGAAATTCCTAGCCAAAAACAATCAGTTTTATCAAGAAAATATTTCATTGAAATAAATATCTATCTATCGATCTGTCTATCTGGCTATCTTTCTAACTATCAATATATATATTTATATATATATATCTATATAATCAGCTCACTTTACCATTTGCAGCTTATAACTATTAGCCACCAGGGGTCACTACTAACCAAAAGCAGTCATTCTACTTGTAAATTGTGCCAATCGAGTGGAACAGCAGCCTAGGATTCACCACTGCTTCATCTCATTTTCCAAGAGAATGCAGATGTAAAGTGTTTTTGATGGTACGCCTGTGCATATTGAAATATTCAGAGCATATTATGAATTTCAGTTAACACATCAGTAAGCATTTTGGCCATCAGTGAATTCAACCTTTTTTCTCTATCGGAATAGGCAAGGATAATGACAGATATATTTTACAATGTTAGAAAGTACATCATTTTATTTAATTGTGTGAATAAAAGGAATCGCCTCCCCGTCGGGGAATTGAACCCCGGTCTCCCGCGTGACAGGCGGGGATACTGACCACTATACTAACGAGGACTTATTGGCATCAGTTAAACAGTGCTCACCTCCTTGGGGTTAAGGCATACCCTCGATCAATTCACAGTATTGTAATAGGCAGATTTGCTGCTTTTGGTTAGGACAAGTAATCTTTTTTCCTAAATATTACAATACAGAAATTCCTAGCCAAAAACAATCAGTTTTATCAAGAAATTATTTCATTGAAATAAATATCTATCTATCGATCTGTCTATCTGGCTTTCTTTCTAACTATCAATATATATATTTATATATATATATCTATATAATCAGCTCACTTTACCATTTGCAGCTCATAACTATTAGCCACCAGGAGTCACTACTAACCAAAAGCAGGCATTCTACTTGTAAATGGTGCCAATCGAGTGGAACAGCAGCCTAGGATTCACCACTGCTTCATCTCATTTTCCAAGAGAATGCAGATGTAAAGTGTTTTTGATGGTACGCCTGTGCATATTGAAATATTCAGAGCATATTATGAATTTCAGTTAACACATCAGTAAGCATTTTGGCCATCGGTGAATTCCACCTTTTTTCTAAATCGGAATAGGCAAGGATAATGACAGATATATTTTACAATGTTAGAAAGTACATCATTTTATTTAATTGTGTGAATAAAATGAATCGCCTTCCCGTCGGGGAATTGAACACCGGTCTCCCGCGTGACAGGCGGGGATACTGACCACTATACTAACGAGGACTTATTAGCATCAGTTAAACAGTGCTCACCTCCTTGGGGTTAAGGCATACCCTCGATCAATTCACAGTATTGTAATAGGCATATTTGCTGCTTTTGGTTAGGACAAGTAATCTTTTTTCCTAAATATTACAATACAGAAATTCCTAGCCAAAAACAATCAGTTTTATCAAGAAATTATTTCATTGAAATAAATATCTATCTATCGATCTGTCTATCTGGCTATCTTTCAAACTATCAATATATATATTTATATATATATATCTATATAACCAGCTCACTTTACCATTTGCAGCTCATAACTATTAGCCACCAGGGGTCACTACTAACCAAAAGCAGTCATTCTACTTGTAAATTGTGCCAATCGAGTGGAACAGCAGCCTAGGATTCACCACTGCTTCATCTCATTTTCCAAGAGAATGCAGATGTAAAGTGTTTTTGATGGTACGCCTGTGCATATTGAAATATTCAGAGCATATTATGAATTTCAGTTAACACATCAGTAAGCATTTTGGCCATCAGTGAATTCAACCTTTTTTCTCTATCGGAATAGGCAAGGATAATGACAGATAAATTTTACAATGTTAGAAAGTACATCATTTTATTTAATTGTGTGAATAAAAGGAATCGCCTCCCCGTCAGGGAATTGAACCCCGGTCTCCCGCGTGACAGGCAGGGATACTGACCACTATACTAACGAGGACTTATTGGCATCAGTTAAACAGTGCTCACCTCCTTGGGGTTAAGGCATACCCTCGATCAATTCACAGTATTGTAATAGGCAGATTTGCTGCTTTTGGTTAGGACAAGTAATCTTTTTTCCTAAATATTACAATACAGAAATTCCTAGCCAAAAACAATCAGTTTTATCAAGAAATTATTTCATTGAAATAAATATCTATCTATCGATCTGTCTATCTGGCTATCTTTCTAACTATCAATATATATATTTATATATATATATATCTATATAATCAGCTCACTTTACCATTTGCAGCTTATAACTATTAGCCACCAGGGGTCACTACTAACCAAAAGCAGTCATTCTACTTGTAAATCTTGCCAATCGAGTGGAACAGCAGCCTAGGATTCACCACTGCTTCATCTCATTTTCCAAGAGAATGCAGATGTAAAGTGTTTTTGATGGTACGCCGGTGCATATTGAAATATTCAGAGCATATTATGAATTTCAGCTAACACATCAGTAAGCATTTTGGCCATCAGTGAATTCAACCTTTTTTCTCTATCGGAATAGGCAAGGATAATGACAGATATATTTTACAATGTTAGAAAGTACATCATTTTATTTAATTGTGTGAATAAAAGGAATCGCCTTCCCGTCGGGGAATTGAACCCCGGTCTCCCGCGTGACAGGCGGGGATACTGACCACTATACTAACGAGGTCTTATTGGCATCAGTTAAACAGTGCTCACCTCCTTGGGGTTAAGGCATACCCTCGATCAATTCACAGTATTGTAATAGGCAGATTTCCTGCTTTTGGTTAGGACAAGTAATCTTTTTTCCTAAATATTACAATACAGAAATTCCTAGCCAAAAACAATCAGTTTTATCAAGAAATTATTTCATTGAAATAAATATCTATCGATCTGTCTATCTGGCTATCTTTCTAACTATCAATATATATATTTATATATATATATCTATATAATCAGCTCACTTTACCATTTGCAGCTTATAACTATTAGCCACCAGGGGTCACTACTAACCAAAAGCAGTCATTCTACTTGTAAATGGTGCCAATCGAGTGGAACAGCAGCCTAGGATTCACCACTGCTTCATCTCCTTTTTCCAAGAGAATGCAGATGTAAAGTGTTTTTGATGGTACGCCTGTGCATATTGAAATATTCAGAGCATATTATGAATTTCAGTTAACACATCAGTAAGCATTTTGGCCATCGGTGAATTCCACCTTTTTTCTCAATCGGAATAGGCAAGGATAATGACAGATATATTTTACAATGTTAGAAAGTACATCATTTTATTTAATTGAGTGAATAAAAAGAAACGCCTTCCCGTCGGGGAATTGAACCCCGGTCTCCCGCGTGACAGGCGGGGATACTGACCACTATACTAACGAGGACTTATTAGCATCAGTTAAACAGTGCTCACCTCCTTGGGGTTAAGGCATACCCTCGATCAATTCACAGTATTGTAATAGGCAGATTTGCTGCTTTTGGTTAGGACAAGTAATCTTTTTTCCTAAATATTACAATACAGAAATTCCTAGCCAAAAACAATCAGTTTTATCAAGAAATTATTTCATTGAAATAAATATCTATCTATCGATCTGTCTATCTGGCTATCTTTCTAACTATCAATATATATATTATATATATATATATATATATATATATATATATATATATATAATCAGCTCACTTTACCATTTGCAGCTTATAACTATTAGCCACCAGGGGTCACTACTAACCAAAAGCAGTCATTCTACTTGTAAATTGTGCCAATCGAGTGGAACAGCAGCCTAGGATTCACCACTGCTTCATCTCATTTTCCAAGAGAATGCAGATGTAAAGTGTTTTTGATGGTACGCCTGTGCATATTGAAATATTCAGAGCATATTATGAATTTCAGTTAACACATCAGTAAGCATTTTGGCCATCAGTGAATTCAACCTTTTTTCTCTATCGGAAAAGGCAAGGATAATGACAGATATATTTTACAATGTTAGAAAGTACATCATTTTATTTAATTGTGTGAATAAAAGGAATCGCCTCCCCGTCGGGGAATTGAACCCCGGTCTCCCGCGTGACAGGCGGGGATACTGACCACTATACTAACGAGGACTTATTGGCATCAGTTAAACAGTGCTCACCTCCTTGGGGTTAAGGCATACCCTCGATCAATTCACAGTATTGTAATAGGCAGATTTGCTGCTTTTGGTTAGGACAAGTAATCTTTTTTCCTAAATATTACAATACAGAAATTCCTAGCCAAAAACAATCAGTTTTATCAAGAAATTATTTCATTGAAATAAATATCTATCTATCGATCTGTCTATCTGGCTATCTTTCTAACTATCAATATATATATTTATATATATATATCTATATAATCAGCTCACTTTACCATTTGCAGCTTATAACTATTAGCCACCAGGGGTCACTACTAACCAAAAGCAGTCATTCTACTTGTAAATGGTGCCAATCGAGTGGAACAGCAGCCTAGGATTCACCACTGCTTCATCTCCTTTTTCCAAGAGAATGCAGATGTAAAGTGTTTTTGATGGTACTCCTGTGCATATTGAATTATTCAGAGCATATTATGAATTTCAGTTAACACATCAGTAAGCATTTTGGCCATCTGTGAATTCCACCTTTTTTCTCAATCGGAATAGGCAAGGATAATGACAGATATATTTTACAATGTTAGAAAGTACATCATTTTATTTAATTGTGTGAATAAAAAGATTCGCCTTCCCCTCGGGGAATTGAACCCCGGTCTCCCGCGTGACAGGCGGGGATACTGACCACTATACTAACGAGGACTTATTAGCATCACTTAAACAGTGCTCACCTCCTTGGGGTTAAGGCATACCCTCGATCAATTCACAGTATTGTAATAGGCAGATTTGCTGCTTTTGGTTAGGACAAGTAATCTTTTTTCCTAAATATTACAATACAGAAATTCCTAGCCAAAAACAATCAGTTTTATCAAGAAATTATTTCATTGAAATAAATATCTATCTATCGATCTGTCTATCTGGCTATCTTTCTAACTATCAATATATATATTTATATATATATATCTATATAATCAGCTCACTTTACCATTTGCAGCTTATTACTATTAGCCACCAGGGGTCACTACTAACCAAAAGCAGTCATTCTACTTGTAAATTGTGCCAATCGAGTGGAACAGCAGCCTAGGATTCACCACTGCTTCATCTCATTTTCCAAGAGAATGCAGATGTAAAGTGTTTTTGATGGTACGCCTGTGCATATTGAAATATTCAGAGCATATTATAAATTTCAGTTAACACATCAGTAAGCATTTTGGCCATCAGTGAATTCAACCTTTTTTCTCTATCGGAATAGGCAAGGATAATGACAGATACATTTTACAATGTTAGAAAGTACATCATTTTATTTAATTGTGTGAATAAAAAGAATCGCCTTCCCGTCAGGGAATTGAACCCCGGTCTCCCGCGTGACAGGCGGGGATACTGACCACTATACTAACGAGGACTTATTGGCATCAGTTATACAGTGCTCACCTCCTTGGGGTTAAGGCATACCCTCGATCAATTCACAGTATTGTAATAGGCAGATTTGCTGCTTTTGGTTAGGACAAGTAATCTTTTTTCCTAAATATTACAATACAGAAATTCCTAGCCAAAAACAATCAGTTTTATCAAGAAATTATTTCATTGAAATAAATATCTATCTATCGATCTGTCTATCTGGCTATCTTTCTAACTATCAATATATATATTTATATATATATATCTATATAATCAGCTCACTTTACCATTTGCAGCTTATAACTATTAGCCACCAGGGGTCACTACTAACCAAAAGCAGTCATTCTACTTGTAAATGGTGCCAATGAAGTGGAACAGCAGCCTAGGATTAACCACTGCTTCATCTCATTTTCCAAGAGAATGCAGATGTAAAGTGTTTTTGATGGTACGCCGGTGCATATTGAAATATTCAGAGCATATTATGAATTTCAGCTAACACATCAGTAAGCATTTTGGCCATCAGTGAATTCAACCTTTTTTCTCTATCGGAATAGGCAAGGATAATGACAGATATATTTTACAATGTTAGAAAGTACATCATTTTATTTAATTGTGTGAATAAAAGGAATCGCCTTCCCGTCGGGGAATTGAACCCCGGTCTCCCGCGTGACAGGCGGGGATACTGACCACTATACTAATGAGGACTTATTGGCATCAGTTAAACAGTGCTCACCTCCTTGGGGTTAAGGCATACCCTCGATCAATTCACAGTATTGTAATAGGCAGATTTCCTGCTTTTGGTTAGGACAAGTAATCTTTTTTCATAAATATTACAATACAGAAATTCCTAGCCAAAAACAATCAGTTTTATCAAGAAATTATTTCATTGAAATAAATATCTATCTATCGATCTGTCTATCTGGCTATCTTTCTAACTATCAATATATATATTTATATATATATATCTATATAATCAGCTCACTTTACCATTTGCAGCTTATAACTATTAGCCACCAGGGGTCACTACTAACCAAAAGCAGTCATTCTACTTGTAAATGGTGCCAATCGAGTGGAACCGCAGCCTAGGATTCACCACTGCTTCATCTCATTTTCCAAGAGAATGCAGATGTAAAGTGTTTTTGATGGTACGCCTGTGCATATTGAAATATTCAGAGCATATTATGAATTCCAGTTAACACATCAGTAAGCATTTTGGCCATCGGTGAATTCCACCTTTTTTCTCAATCTGAATAGGCAAGGATAATGACAGATACATTTTACAATGTTAGAAAGTACATCATTTTATTTAATTGTGTGAATAAAAGGAATCGCCTCCCCGTCGGGGAATTGAACCCCGGTCTCCCGCGTGACAGGCGGGGATACTGACCACTATACTAACGAGGACTTATTGGCATCAGTTAAACAGTGCTCACCTCCTTGGGGTTAAGGCATACCCTCGATCAATTCACAGTATTGTAATAGGCAGATTTGCTGCTTTTGGTTAGGACAAGTAATCTTTTTTCCTAAATATTACAATACAGAAATTCCTAGCCAAAAACAATCAGTTTTATCAAGAAATTATTTCATTGAAATAAATATCTATCTATCGATCTGTCTATCTGGCTATCTTTCTAACTATCAATATATATATTTATATATATATATCTATATAATCAGCTCACTTTACCATTTGCAGCTTATAACTATTAGCCACCAGGGGTCACTACTAACCAAAAGCAGTCATTCTACTTGTAAATTGTGCCAATCGAGTGGAACAGCAGCCTAGGATTCACCACTGCTTCATCTCATTTTCCAAGAGAATGCAGATGTAAAGTGTTTTTGATGGTACGCCTGTGCATATTGAAATATTCAGAGCATATTATGAATTTCAGTTAACACATCAGTAAGCATTTTGGCCATCAGTGAATTCAACCTTTTTTCTCTATCGGAATAGGCAAGGATAATGACAGATAAATTTTACAATGTTAGAAAGTACATCATTTTATTTAATTGTGTGAATAAAAGGAATCGCCTCCCCGTCGGGGAATTGAACCCCTCTCTCCCGCGTGACAGGCGGGGATACTGACCACTATACTAACGAGGACTTATTGGCATCAGTTAAACAGTGCTCACCTCCTTGGGGTTAAGGCATACCCTCGATCAATTCACAGTATTGTAATAGGCAGATTTGCTGCTTTTGGTTAGGACAAGTAATCTTTTTTCCTAAATATTACAATACAGAAATTCCTACCCAAAAACAATCAGTTTTATCAAGAAATTATTTCTTTGAAATAAATATCTATCTATCGATCTGTCTATCTGGCTATCTTTCTAACTATCAATATATATATTTATATATATATATCTATATAATCAGCTCACTTTACCATTTGCAGCTTATAACTATTAGCCACCAGGGGTCACTACTAACCAAAAGCAGTCATTCTACTTGTAAATGGTGCCAATCGAGTGAAACCGCAGCCTAGGATTCACCACTGCTTCATCTCATTTTCCAAGAGAATGCAGATGTAAAGTGTTTTTGATGGTACGCCTGTGCATATTGAAATATTCAGAGCATATTATGAATTCCAGTTAACACATCAGTAAGCATTTTGGCCATCAGTGAATTCAACCTTTTTTCTCTATCGGAACAGGCAAGGATAATGACAGATATATTTTACAATGTTAGAAAGTACATCATTTTATTTAATTGTGTGAATAAAAGGAATCGCCTTCCCGTCGGGGAATTGAACCCCGGTCTCCCGCGTGACAGGCGGGGATACTGACCACTATACTAACGAGGACTTATTGGCATCAGTTAAACAGTGCTCACCTCCTTGGGGTTAAGGCATACCCTCGATCAATTCACAGTATTGTAATAGGCAGATTTCCTGCTTTTGGTTAGGACAAGTAATCTTTTTTCCTAAATATTACAATACAGAAATTCCTAGCCAAAAACAATCAGTTTTATCAAGAAATTATTTCATTGAAATAAATATCTATCTATCGATCTGTCTATCTGGCTATCTTCCTAACTATCAATATATATATTTATATATATATATCTATATAATCAGCTCATTTTACCATTTGCAGCTTATAACTATTAGCCACCAGGGGTCACTACTAACCAAAAGCAGTCATTCTACTTGTAAATGGTGCCAATCGAGTGGAACCGCAGCCTAGGATTCACCACTGCTTCATCTCATTTTCCAAGAGAATGCAGATGTAAAGTGTTTTTGATGGTACGCCTGTGCATATTGAAATATTCAGAGCATATTATGAATTTCAGTTAACACATCAGTAAGCATTTTGGCCATCAGTGAATTCAACCTTTTTTCTCTATCGGAATAGGCAAGGATAATGACAGATAAATTTTACAATGTTAGAAAGTACATCATTTTATTTAATTGTGTGAATAAAAGGAATCGCCTCCCCGTCGGGGAATTGAACCCCTCTCTCCCGCGTGACAGGCGGGGATACTGACCACTATACTAACGAGGACTTATTGGCATCAGTTAAACAGTGCTCACCTCCTTGGGGTTAAGGCATACCCTCGATCAATTCACAGTATTGTAATAGGCAGATTTGCTGCTTTTGGTTAGGACAAGTAATCTTTTTTCCTAAATATTACAATACAGAAATTCCTACCCAAAAACAATCAGTTTTATCAAGAAATTATTTCTTTGAAATAAATATCTATCTATCGATCTGTCTATCTGGCTATCTTTCTAACTATCAATATATATATTTATATATATATATCTATATAATCAGCTCACTTTACCATTTGCAGCTTATAACTATTAGCCACCAGGGGTCACTACTAACCAAAAGCAGTCATTCTACTTGTAAATGGTGCCAATCGAGTGAAACCGCAGCCTAGGATTCACCACTGCTTCATCTCATTTTCCAAGAGAATGCAGATGTAAAGTGTTTTTGATGGTACGCCTGTGCATATTGAAATATTCAGAGCATATTATGAATTCCAGTTAACACATCAGTAAGCATTTTGGCCATCAGTGAATTCAACCTTTTTTCTCTATCGGAATAGGCAAGGATAATGACAGATATATTTTACAATGTTAGAAAGTACATCATTTTATTTAATTGTGTGAATAAAAGGAATCGCCTTCCCGTCGGGGAATTGAACCCCGGTCTCCCGCGTGACAGGCGGGGATACTGACCACTATACTAACGAGGACTTATTGGCATCAGTTAAACAGTGCTCACCTCCTTGGGGTTAAGGCATACCCTCGATCAATTCACAGTATTGTAATAGGCAGATTTGCTGCTTTTGGTTAGGACAAGTAATCTTTTTTCCTAAATATTACAATACAGAAATTCCTAGCCAAAAACAATCAGTTTTATCAAGAAATTATTTCATTGAAATAAATATCTATCTATCGATCTGTCTATCTGGCTATCTTCCTAACTATCAATATATATATTTATATATATATATCTATATAATCAGCTCATTTTACCATTTGCAGCTTATAACTATTAGCCACCAGGGGTCACTACTAACCAAAAGCAGTCATTCTACTTGTAAATGGTGCCAATCGAGTGGAACCGCAGCCTAGGATTCACCACTGCTTCATCTCATTTTCCAAGAGAATGCAGATGTAAAGTGTTTTTGATGGTACGCCTGTGCATATTGAAATATTCAGAGCATATTATGAATTCCAGTTAACACATCAGTAAGCATTTTGGCCATCGGTGAATTCCACCTTTTTTCTCAATCGGAATAGGCAAGGATAATGACAGATAAATTTTACAATGTTAGAAAGTACATCATTTTATTTAATTGTGTGAATAAAAGGAATCGCCTCCCCGTCGGGGAATTGAACCACGGTCTCCCGCGTGACAGGCGGGGATACTGACCACTATACTAACGAGGACTTATTGGCATCAGTTAAACAGTGCTCACCTCCTTGGGGTTAAGGCATACCCTCGATCAATTCACAGTATTGTAATAGGCAGATTTGCTGCTTTTGGTTAGGACAAGTAATCTTTTTTCCTAAATATTACAATACAGAAATTCCTAGCCAAAAACAATCAGTTTTATCAAGAAATTATTTCTTTGAAATAAATATCTATCTATCGATCTGTCTATCTGGCTATCTTTCTAACTATCAATATATATATTTATATATACATATCTATATAATCAGCTCACTTTACCATTTGCAGCTTATAACTATTAGCCACCAGGGGTCACTACTAACCAAAAGCAGTCATTCTACTTGTAAATGGTGCCAATCGAGTGGAACCACAGCCTAGGATTCACCACTGCTTCATCTCATTTTCCAAGAGAATGCAGATGTAAAGTGTTTTTGATGGTACGCCTGTGCATATTGAAATATTCAGAGCATATTATGAATTCCAGTTAACACATCAGTAAGCATTTTGGCCATCGGTGAATTCCACCTTTTTTCTCAATCGGAATAGGCAAGGATAATGACAGATATATTTTACAATGTTAGAAAGTACATCATTTTATTTAATTGTGTGAATAAAAATAATCGCCTTCCCGTTGGGGAATTGAACCCCGGTCTCCCGCGTGACAGGCGGGCATACTGACCACTATACTAACGAGGACTTATTAGCATCAGTTAAACAGTGCTCACCTCCTTGGGGTTAAGGCATACCCTCGATCAATTCACAGTATTGTAATAGGCAGATTTGCTGCTTTTGGTTAGGACAAGTAATCGTTTTTCCTAAATATTACAATACAGAAATTCCTAGCCAAAAACAATCAGTTTTATCAAGAAATTATTTCATTGAAATAAATATCTATCTATCGATCTGTCTATCTGGCTATCTTTCTAACTATCAATATATATATTTATATATATATATCTATATATTCAGCTCACTTTACCATTTGCAGCTTATAACTATTAGCCACCAGGGGTCACTACTAACCAAAAGCAGTCATTCTACTTGTAAATTGTGCCAATCGAGTGGAACAGCAGCCTAGGATTCACCACTGCTTCATCTCATTTTCCAAGAGAATGCAGATGTAAAGTGTTTTTGATGGTACGCCTGTGCATATTGAAATATTCAGAGCATATTATAAATTTCAGTTAACACATCAGTAAGCATTTTGGCCATCAGTGAATTCAACCTTTTTTCTCTATCGGAATAGGCAAGGATAATGACAGATAAATTTTACAATGTTAGAAAGTACATCATTTTATTTAATTGTGTGAATAAAAGGAATCGCCTTCCCGTCAGGGAATTGAACCCCGGTCTCCCGCGTGACAGGCGGGGATACTGACCACTATACTAACGAGGACTTATTGGCATCAGTTATACAGTGCTCACCTCCTTGGGGTTAAGGCATACCCTCGATCAATTCACAGTATTGTAATAGGCAGATTTGCTGCTTTTGGTTAGGACAAGTAATCTTTTTTCCTAAATATTACAATACAGAAATTCCTAGCCAAAAACAATCAGTTTTATCAAGAAATTATTTCATTGAAATAAATATCTATCTATCGATCTGTCTATCTGGCTATCTTTCTAACTATCAATATATATATTTATATATATATATCTATATAATCAGCTCACTTTACCATTTGCAGCTTATAACTATTAGCCACCAGGGGTCACTACTAACCAAAAGCAGTCATTCTACTTGTAAATGGTGCCAATGAAGTGGAACAGCAGCCTAGGATTAACCACTGCTTCATCTCATTTTCCAAGAGAATGCAGATGTAAAGTGTTTTTGATGGTACGCCGGTGCATATTGAAATATTCAGAGCATATTATGAATTTCAGCTAACACATCAGTAAGCATTTTGGCCATCAGTGAATTCAACCTTTTTTCTCTATCGGAATAGGCAAGGATAATGACAGATATATTTTACAATGTTAGAAAGTACATCATTTTATTTAATTGTGTGAATAAAAGGAATCGCCTTCCCGTCGGGGAATTGAACCCCGGTCTCCCGCGTGACAGGCGGGGATACTGACCACTATACTAATGAGGACTTATTGGCATCAGTTAAACAGTGCTCACCTCCTTGGGGTTAAGGCATACCCTCGATCAATTCACAGTATTGTAATAGGCAGATTTCCTGCTTTTGGTTAGGACAAGTAATCTTTTTTCATAAATATTACAATACAGAAATTCCTAGCCAAAAACAATCAGTTTTATCAAGAAATTATTTCATTGAAATAAATATCTATCTATCGATCTGTCTATCTGGCTATCTTTCTAACTATCAATATATATATTTATATATATATATCTATATAATCAGCTCACTTTACCATTTGCAGCTTATAACTATTAGCCACCAGGGGTCACTACTAACCAAAAGCAGTCATTCTACTTGTAAATGGTGCCAATCGAGTGGAACCGCAGCCTAGGATTCACCACTGCTTCATCTCATTTTCCAAGAGAATGCAGATGTAAAGTGTTTTTGATGGTACGCCTGTGCATATTGAAATATTCAGAGCATATTATGAATTCCAGTTAACACATCAGTAAGCATTTTGGCCATCGGTGAATTCCACCTTTTTTCTCAATCTGAATAGGCAAGGATAATGACAGATACATTTTACAATGTTAGAAAGTACATCATTTTATTTAATTGTGTGAATAAAAGGAATCGCCTCCCCGTCGGGGAATTGAACCCCGGTCTCCCGCGTGACAGGCGGGGATACTGACCACTATACTAACGAGGACTTATTGGCATCAGTTAAACAGTGCTCACCTCCTTGGGGTTAAGGCATACCCTCGATCAATTCACAGTATTGTAATAGGCAGATTTGCTGCTTTTGGTTAGGACAAGTAATCTTTTTTCCTAAATATTACAATACAGAAATTCCTAGCCAAAAACAATCAGTTTTATCAAGAAATTATTTCATTGAAATAAATATCTATCTATCGATCTGTCTATCTGGCTATCTTTCTAACTATCAATATATATATTTATATATATATATCTATATAATCAGCTCACTTTACCATTTGCAGCTTATAACTATTAGCCACCAGGGGTCACTACTAACCAAAAGCAGTCATTCTACTTGTAAATTGTGCCAATCGAGTGGAACAGCAGCCTAGGATTCACCACTGCTTCATCTCATTTTCCAAGAGAATGCAGATGTAAAGTGTTTTTGATGGTACGCCTGTGCATATTGAAATATTCAGAGCATATTATGAATTTCAGTTAACACATCAGTAAGCATTTTGGCCATCAGTGAATTCAACCTTTTTTCTCTATCGGAATAGGCAAGGATAATGACAGATAAATTTTACAATGTTAGAAAGTACATCATTTTATTTAATTGTGTGAATAAAAGGAATCGCCTCCCCGTCGGGGAATTGAACCCCTCTCTCCCGCGTGACAGGCGGGGATACTGACCACTATACTAACGAGGACTTATTGGCATCAGTTAAACAGTGCTCACCTCCTTGGGGTTAAGGCATACCCTCGATCAATTCACAGTATTGTAATAGGCAGATTTGCTGCTTTTGGTTAGGACAAGTAATCTTTTTTCCTAAATATTACAATACAGAAATTCCTACCCAAAAACAATCAGTTTTATCAAGAAATTATTTCTTTGAAATAAATATCTATCTATCGATCTGTCTATCTGGCTATCTTTCTAACTATCAATATATATATTTATATATATATATCTATATAATCAGCTCACTTTACCATTTGCAGCTTATAACTATTAGCCACCAGGGGTCACTACTAACCAAAAGCAGTCATTCTACTTGTAAATGGTGCCAATCGAGTGAAACCGCAGCCTAGGATTCACCACTGCTTCATCTCATTTTCCAAGAGAATGCAGATGTAAAGTGTTTTTGATGGTACGCCTGTGCATATTGAAATATTCAGAGCATATTATGAATTCCAGTTAACACATCAGTAAGCATTTTGGCCATCAGTGAATTCAACCTTTTTTCTCTATCGGAATAGGCAAGGATAATGACAGATATATTTTACAATGTTAGAAAGTACATCATTTTATTTAATTGTGTGAATAAAAGGAATCGCCTTCCCGTCGGGGAATTGAACCCCGGTCTCCCGCGTGACAGGCGGGGATACTGACCACTATACTAACGAGGACTTATTGGCATCAGTTAAACAGTGCTCACCTCCTTGGGGTTAAGGCATACCCTCGATCAATTCACAGTATTGTAATAGGCAGATTTCCTGCTTTTGGTTAGGACAAGTAATCTTTTTTCCTAAATATTACAATACAGAAATTCCTAGCCAAAAACAATCAGTTTTATCAAGAAATTATTTCATTGAAATAAATATCTATCTATCGATCTGTCTATCTGGCTATCTTCCTAACTATCAATATATATATTTATATATATATATCTATATAATCAGCTCATTTTACCATTTGCAGCTTATAACTATTAGCCACCAGGGGTCACTACTAACCAAAAGCAGTCATTCTACTTGTAAATGGTGCCAATCGAGTGGAACCGCAGCCTAGGATTCACCACTGCTTCATCTCATTTTCCAAGAGAATGCAGATGTAAAGTGTTTTTGATGGTACGCCTGTGCATATTGAAATATTCAGAGCATATTATGAATTTCAGTTAACACATCAGTAAGCATTTTGGCCATCAGTGAATTCAACCTTTTTTCTCTATCGGAATAGGCAAGGATAATGACAGATAAATTTTACAATGTTAGAAAGTACATCATTTTATTTAATTGTGTGAATAAAAGGAATCGCCTCCCCGTCGGGGAATTGAACCCCTCTCTCCCGCGTGACAGGCGGGGATACTGACCACTATACTAACGAGGACTTATTGGCATCAGTTAAACAGTGCTCACCTCCTTGGGGTTAAGGCATACCCTCGATCAATTCACAGTATTGTAATAGGCAGATTTGCTGCTTTTGGTTAGGACAAGTAATCTTTTTTCCTAAATATTACAATACAGAAATTCCTACCCAAAAACAATCAGTTTTATCAAGAAATTATTTCTTTGAAATAAATATCTATCTATCGATCTGTCTATCTGGCTATCTTTCTAACTATCAATATATATATTTATATATATATATCTATATAATCAGCTCACTTTACCATTTGCAGCTTATAACTATTAGCCACCAGGGGTCACTACTAACCAAAAGCAGTCATTCTACTTGTAAATGGTGCCAATCGAGTGAAACCGCAGCCTAGGATTCACCACTGCTTCATCTCATTTTCCAAGAGAATGCAGATGTAAAGTGTTTTTGATGGTACGCCTGTGCATATTGAAATATTCAGAGCATATTATGAATTCCAGTTAACACATCAGTAAGCATTTTGGCCATCAGTGAATTCAACCTTTTTTCTCTATCGGAATAGGCAAGGATAATGACAGATATATTTTACAATGTTAGAAAGTACATCATTTTATTTAATTGTGTGAATAAAAGGAATCGCCTTCCCGTCGGGGAATTGAACCCCGGTCTCCCGCGTGACAGGCGGGGATACTGACCACTATACTAACGAGGACTTATTGGCATCAGTTAAACAGTGCTCACCTCCTTGGGGTTAAGGCATACCCTCGATCAATTCACAGTATTGTAATAGGCAGATTTCCTGCTTTTGGTTAGGACAAGTAATCTTTTTTCCTAAATATTACAATACAGAAATTCCTAGCCAAAAACAATCAGTTTTATCAAGAAATTATTTCATTGAAATAAATATCTATCTATCGATCTGTCTATCTGGCTATCTTCCTAACTATCAATATATATATTTATATATATATATCTATATAATCAGCTCATTTTACCATTTGCAGCTTATAACTATTAGCCACCAGGGGTCACTACTAACCAAAAGCAGTCATTCTACTTGTAAATGGTGCCAATCGAGTGGAACCGCAGCCTAGGATTCACCACTGCTTCATCTCATTTTCCAAGAGAATGCAGATGTAAAGTGTTTTTGATGGTACGCCTGTGCATATTGAAATATTCAGAGCATATTATGAATTCCAGTTAACACATCAGTAAGCATTTTGGCCATCGGTGAATTCCACCTTTTTTCTCAATCGGAATAGGCAAGGATAATGACAGATAAATTTTACAATGTTAGAAAGTACATCATTTTATTTAATTGTGTGAATAAAAGGAATCGCCTCCCCGTCGGGGAATTGAACCACGGTCTCCCGCGTGACAGGCGGGGATACTGACCACTATACTAACGAGGACTTATTGGCATCAGTTAAACAGTGCTCACCTCCTTGGGGTTAAGGCATACCCTCGATCAATTCACAGTATTGTAATAGGCAGATTTGCTGCTTTTGGTTAGGACAAGTAATCTTTTTTCCTAAATATTACAATACAGAAATTCCTAGCCAAAAACAATCAGTTTTATCAAGAAATTATTTCTTTGAAATAAATATCTATCTATCGATCTGTCTATCTGGCTATCTTTCTAACTATCAATATATATATTTATATATATATATCTATATAATCAGCTCACTTTACCATTTGCAGCTTATAACTATTAGCCACCAGGGGTCACTACTAACCAAAAGCAGTCATTCTACTTGTAAATGGTGCCAATCGAGTGGAACCACAGCCTAGGATTCACCACTGCTTCATCTCATTTTCCAAGAGAATGCAGATGTAAAGTGTTTTTGATGGTACGCCTGTGCATATTGAAATATTCAGAGCATATTATGAATTCCAGTTAACACATCAGTAAGCATTTTGGCCATCGGTGAATTCCACCTTTTTTCTCAATCGGAATAGGCAAGGATAATGACAGATATATTTTACAATGTTAGAAAGTACATCATTTTATTTAATTGTGTGAATAAAAATAATCGCCTTCCCGTTGGGGAATTGAACCCCGGTCTCCCGCGTGACAGGCGGGCATACTGACCACTATACTAACGAGGACTTATTAGCATCAGTTAAACAGTGCTCACCTCCTTGGGGTTAAGGCATACCCTCGATCAATTCACAGTATTGTAATAGGCAGATTTGCTGCTTTTGGTTAGGACAAGTAATCGTTTTTCCTAAATATTACAATACAGAAATTCCTAGCCAAAAACAATCAGTTTTATCAAGAAATTATTTCATTGAAATAAATATCTATCTATCGATCTGTCTATCTGGCTATCTTTCTAACTATCAATATATATATTTATATATATATATATATATAATCAGCTCACTTTACCATTTGCAGCTTATAACTATTAGCCACCAGGGGTCACTACTAACCAAAAGCAGTCATTCTACTTGTAAATGGTGCCAATCGAGTGGAACAGCAGCCTAGGATTCACCACTGCTTCATCTCCTTTTTCCAAGAGAATGCAGATGTAAAGTGTTTTTGATGGTACTCCTGTGCATATTGAATTATTCAGAGCATATTATGAATTTCAGTTAACACATCAGTAAGCATTTTGGCCATCTGTGAATTCCACCTTTTTTCTCAATCGGAATAGGCAAGGATAATGACAGATATATTTTACAATGTTAGAAAGTACATCATTTTATTTAATTGTGTGAATAAAAAGATTCGCCTTCCCGTCGGGGAATTGAACCCCGGTCTCCCGCGTGACAGGCGGGGATACTGACCACTATACTAACGAGGACTTATTAGCATCACTTAAACAGTGCTCACCTCCTTGGGGTTAAGGCATACCCTCGATCAATTCACAGTATTGTAATAGGCAGATTTGCTGCTTTTGGTTAGGACAAGTAATCTTTTTTCCTAAATATTACAATACAGAAATTCCTAGCCAAAAACAATCAGTTTTATCAAGAAATTATTTCATTGAAATAAATATCTATCTATCGATCTGTCTATCTGGCTATCTTTCTAACTATCAATATATATATTTATATATATATATCTATATAATCAGCTCACTTTACCATTTGCAGCTTATTACTATTAGCCACCAGGGGTCACTACTAACCAAAAGCAGTCATTCTACTTGTAAATTGTGCCAATCGAGTGGAACAGCAGCCTAGGATTCACCACTGCTTCATCTCATTTTCCAAGAGAATGCAGATGTAAAGTGTTTTTGATGGTACGCCTGTGCATATTGAAATATTCAGAGCATATTATAAATTTCAGTTAACACATCAGTAAGCATTTTGGCCATCAGTGAATTCAACCTTTTTTCTCTATCGGAATAGGCAAGGATAATGACAGATAAATTTTACAATGTTAGAAAGTACATCATTTTATTTAATTGTGTGAATAAAAGGAATCGCCTTCCCGTCAGGGAATTGAACCCCGGTCTCCCGCGTGACAGGCGGGGATACTGACCACTATACTAACGAGGACTTATTGGCATCAGTTATACAGTGCTCACCTCCTTGGGGTTAAGGCATACCCTCGATCAATTCACAGTATTGTAATAGGCAGATTTGCTGCTTTTGGTTAGGACAAGTAATCTTTTTTCCTAAATATTACAATACAGAAATTCCTAGCCAAAAACAATCAGTTTTATCAAGAAATTATTTCATTGAAATAAATATCTATCTATCGATCTGTCTATCTGGCTATCTTTCTAACTATCAATATATATATTTATATATATATATCTATATAATCAGCTCACTTTACCATTTGCAGCTTATAACTATTAGCCACCAGGGGTCACTACTAACCAAAAGCAGTCATTCTACTTGTAAATGGTGCCAATGAAGTGGAACAGCAGCCTAGGATTAACCACTGCTTCATCTCATTTTCCAAGAGAATGCAGATGTAAAGTGTTTTTGATGGTACGCCGGTGCATATTGAAATATTCAGAGCATATTATGAATTTCAGCTAACACATCAGTAAGCATTTTGGCCATCAGTGAATTCAACCTTTTTTCTCTATCGGAATAGGCAAGGATAATGACAGATATATTTTACAATGTTAGAAAGTACATCATTTTATTTAATTGTGTGAATAAAAGGAATCGCCTTCCCGTCGGGGAATTGAACCCCGGTCTCCCGCGTGACAGGCGGGGATACTGACCACTATACTAATGAGGACTTATTGGCATCAGTTAAACAGTGCTCACCTCCTTGGGGTTAAGGCATACCCTCGATCAATTCACAGTATTGTAATAGGCAGATTTCCTGCTTTTGGTTAGGACAAGTAATCTTTTTTCATAAATATTACAATACAGAAATTCCTAGCCAAAAACAATCAGTTTTATCAAGAAATTATTTCATTGAAATAAATATCTATCTATCGATCTGTCTATCTGGCTATCTTTCTAACTATCAATATATATATTTATATATATATATCTATATAATCAGCTCACTTTACCATTTGCAGCTTATAACTATTAGCCACCAGGGGTCACTACTAACCAAAAGCAGTCATTCTACTTGTAAATGGTGCCAATCGAGTGGAACCGCAGCCTAGGATTCACCACTGCTTCATCTCATTTTCCAAGAGAATGCAGATGTAAAGTGTTTTTGATGGTACGCCTGTGCATATTGAAATATTCAGAGCATATTATGAATTCCAGTTAACACATCAGTAAGCATTTTGGCCATCGGTGAATTCCACCTTTTTTCTCAATCTGAATAGGCAAGGATAATGACAGATACATTTTACAATGTTAGAAAGTACATCATTTTATTTAATTGTGTGAATAAAAGGAATCGCCTCCCCGTCGGGGAATTGAACCCCGGTCTCCCGCGTGACAGGCGGGGATACTGACCACTATACTAACGAGGACTTATTGGCATCAGTTAAACAGTGCTCACCTCCTTGGGGTTAAGGCATACCCTCGATCAATTCACAGTATTGTAATAGGCAGATTTGCTGCTTTTGGTTAGGACAAGTAATCTTTTTTCCTAAATATTACAATACAGAAATTCCTAGCCAAAAACAATCAGTTTTATCAAGAAATTATTTCATTGAAATAAATATCTATCTATCGATCTGTCTATCTGGCTATCTTTCTAACTATCAATATATATATTTATATATATATATCTATATAATCAGCTCACTTTACCATTTGCAGCTTATAACTATTAGCCACCAGGGGTCACTACTAACCAAAAGCAGTCATTCTACTTGTAAATTGTGCCAATCGAGTAGAACAGCAGCCTAGGATTCACCACTGCTTCATCTCATTTTCCAAGAGAATGCAGATGTAAAGTGTTTTTGATGGTACGCCTGTGCATATTGAAATATTCAGAGCATATTATGAATTTCAGTTAACACATCAGTAAGCATTTTGGCCATCAGTGAATTCAACCTTTTTTCTCTATCGGAATAGGCAAGGATAATGACAGATACATTTTACAATGTTAGAAAGTACATCATTTTATTTAATTGTGTGAATAAAAGGAATCGCCTCCCCGTCGGGGAATTGAACCCCTCTCTCCCGCGTGACAGGCGGGGATACTGACCACTATACTAACGAGGACTTATTGGCATCAGTTAAACAGTGCTCACCTCCTTGGGGTTAAGGCATACCCTCGATCAATTCACAGTATTGTAATAGGCAGATTTGCTGCTTTTGGTTAGGACAAGTAATCTTTTTTCCTAAATATTACAATACAGAAATTCCTACCCAAAAACAATCAGTTTTATCAAGAAATTATTTCTTTGAAATAAATATCTATCTATCGATCTGTCTATCTGGCTATCTTTCTAACTATCAATATATATATTTATATATATATATCTATATAATCAGCTCACTTTACCATTTGCAGCTTATAACTATTAGCCACCAGGGGTCACTACTAACCAAAAGCAGTCATTCTACTTGTAAATGGTGCCAATCGAGTGAAACCGCAGCCTAGGATTCACCACTGCTTCATCTCATTTTCCAAGAGAATGCAGATGTAAAGTGTTTTTGATGGTACGCCTGTGCATATTGAAATATTCAGAGCATATTATGAATTCCAGTTAACACATCAGTAAGCATTTTGGCCATCAGTGAATTCAACCTTTTTTCTCTATCGGAATAGGCAAGGATAATGACAGATATATTTTACAATGTTAGAAAGTACATCATTTTATTTAATTGTGTGAATAAAAGGAATCGCCTTCCCGTCGGGGAATTGAACCCCGGTCTCCCGCGTGACAGGCGGGGATACTGACCACTATACTAACGAGGACTTATTGGCATCAGTTAAACAGTGCTCACCTCCTTGGGGTTAAGGCATACCCTCGATCAATTCACAGTATTGTAATAGGCAGATTTCCTGCTTTTGGTTAGGACAAGTAATCTTTTTTCCTAAATATTACAATACAGAAATTCCTAGCCAAAAACAATCAGTTTTATCAAGAAATTATTTCATTGAAATAAATATCTATCTATCGATCTGTCTATCTGGCTATCTTCCTAACTATCAATATATATATTTATATATATATATCTATATAATCAGCTCATTTTACCATTTGCAGCTTATAACTATTAGCCACCAGGGGTCACTACTAACCAAAAGCAGTCATTCTACTTGTAAATGGTGCCAATCGAGTGGAACCGCAGCCTAGGATTCACCACTGCTTCATCTCATTTTCCAAGAGAATGCAGATGTAAAGTGTTTTTGATGGTACGCCTGTGCATATTGAAATATTCAGAGCATATTATGAATTTCAGTTAACACATCAGTAAGCATTTTGGCCATCAGTGAATTCAACCTTTTTTCTCTATCGGAATAGGCAAGGATAATGACAGATAAATTTTACAATGTTAGAAAGTACATCATTTTATTTAATTGTGTGAATAAAAGGAATCGCCTCCCCGTCGGGGAATTGAACCCCTCTCTCCCGCGTGACAGGCGGGGATACTGACCACTATACTAACGAGGACTTATTGGCATCAGTTAAACAGTGCTCACCTCCTTGGGGTTAAGGCATACCCTCGATCAATTCACAGTATTGTAATAGGCAGATTTGCTGCTTTTGGTTAGGACAAGTAATCTTTTTTCCTAAATATTACAATACAGAAATTCCTACCCAAAAACAATCAGTTTTATCAAGAAATTATTTCTTTGAAATAAATATCTATCTATCGATCTGTCTATCTGGCTATCTTTCTAACTATCAATATATATATTTATATATATATATCTATATAATCAGCTCACTTTACCATTTGCAGCTTATAACTATTAGCCACCAGGGGTCACTACTAACCAAAAGCAGTCATTCTACTTGTAAATGGTGCCAATCGAGTGAAACCGCAGCCTAGGATTCACCACTGCTTCATCTCATTTTCCAAGAGAATGCAGATGTAAAGTGTTTTTGATGGTACGCCTGTGCATATTGAAATATTCAGAGCATATTATGAATTCCAGTTAACACATCAGTAAGCATTTTGGCCATCAGTGAATTCAACCTTTTTTCTCTATCGGAATAGGCAAGGATAATGACAGATATATTTTACAATGTTAGAAAGTACATCATTTTATTTAATTGTGTGAATAAAAGGAATCGCCTTCCCGTCGGGGAATTGAACCCCGGTCTCCCGCGTGACAGGCGGGGATACTGACCACTATACTAACGAGGACTTATTGGCATCAGTTAAACAGTGCTCACCTCCTTGGGGTTAAGGCATACCCTCGATCAATTCACAGTATTGTAATAGGCAGATTTCCTGCTTTTGGTTAGGACAAGTAATCTTTTTTCCTAAATATTACAATACAGAAATTCCTAGCCAAAAACAATCAGTTTTATCAAGAAATTATTTCATTGAAATAAATATCTATCTATCGATCTGTCTATCTGGCTATCTTCCTAACTATCAATATATATATTTATATATATATATCTATATAATCAGCTCATTTTACCATTTGCAGCTTATAACTATTAGCCACCAGGGGTCACTACTAACCAAAAGCAGTCATTCTACTTGTAAATGGTGCCAATCGAGTGGAACCGCAGCCTAGGATTCACCACTGCTTCATCTCATTTTCCAAGAGAATGCAGATGTAAAGTGTTTTTGATGGTACGCCTGTGCATATTGAAATATTCAGAGCATATTATGAATTCCAGTTAACACATCAGTAAGCATTTTGGCCATCGGTGAATTCCACCTTTTTTCTCAATCGGAATAGGCAAGGATAATGACAGATAAATTTTACAATGTTAGAAAGTACATCATTTTATTTAATTGTGTGAATAAAAGGAATCGCCTCCCCGTCGGGGAATTGAACCACGGTCTCCCGCGTGACAGGCGGGGATACTGACCACTATACTAACGAGGACTTATTGGCATCAGTTAAACAGTGCTCACCTCCTTGGGGTTAAGGCATACCCTCGATCAATTCACAGTATTGTAATAGGCAGATTTGCTGCTTTTGGTTAGGACAAGTAATCTTTTTTCCTAAATATTACAATACAGAAATTCCTAGCCAAAAACAATCAGTTTTATCAAGAAATTATTTCTTTGAAATAAATATCTATCTATCGATCTGTCTATCTGGCTATCTTTCTAACTATCAATATATATATTTATATATATATATCTATATAATCAGCTCACTTTACCATTTGCAGCTTATAACTATTAGCCACCAGGGGTCACTACTAACCAAAAGCAGTCATTCTACTTGTAAATGGTGCCAATCGAGTGGAACCACAGCCTAGGATTCACCACTGCTTCATCTCATTTTCCAAGAGAATGCAGATGTAAAGTGTTTTTGATGGTACGCCTGTGCATATTGAAATATTCAGAGCATATTATGAATTCCAGTTAACACATCAGTAAGCATTTTGGCCATCGGTGAATTCCACCTTTTTTCTCAATCGGAATAGGCAAGGATAATGACAGATATATTTTACAATGTTAGAAAGTACATCATTTTATTTAATTGTGTGAATAAAAATAATCGCCTTCCCGTTGGGGAATTGAACCCCGGTCTCCCGCGTGACAGGCGGGCATACTGACCACTATACTAACGAGGACTTATTAGCATCAGTTAAACAGTGCTCACCTCCTTGGGGTTAAGGCATACCCTCGATCAATTCACAGTATTGTAATAGGCAGATTTGCTGCTTTTGGTTAGGACAAGTAATCGTTTTTCCTAAATATTACAATACAGAAATTCCTAGCCAAAAACAATCAGTTTTATCAAGAAATTATTTCATTGAAATAAATATCTATCTATCGATCTGTCTATCTGGCTATCTTTATAACTATCAATATATATATTTATATATATATATCTATATAATCAGCTCATTTTACCATTTGCAGCTTATAACTATTAGCCACCAGGGGTCACTACTAACCAAAAGCAGTCATTCTACTTGTAAATGGTGCCAATCGAGTGGAACCGCAGCCTAGGATTCACCACTGCTTCATCTCATTTTCCAAGAGAATGCAGATGTAAAGTGTTTTTGATGGTACGCCTGTGCATATTGAAATATTCAGAGCATATTATGAATTCCAGTTAACACATCAGTAAGCATTTTGGCCATCGGTGAATTCCACCTTTTTTCTCAATCGGAATAGGCAAGGATAATGACAGATAAATTTTACAATGTTAGAAAGTACATCATTTTATTTATTTGTGTGAATAAAAGGAATCGCCTCCCCGTCGGGGAATTGAACCACGGTCTCCCGCGTGACAGGCGGGGATACTGACCACTATACTAACGAGGACTTATTGGCATCAGTTAAACAGTGCTCACCTCCTTGGGGTTAAGGCATACCCTCGATCAATTCACAGTATTGTAATAGGCAGATTTGCTGCTTTTGGTTAGGACAAGTAATCTTTTTTCCTAAATATTACAATACAGAAATTCCTAGCCAAAAACAATCAGTTTTATCAAGAAATTATTTCTTTGAAATAAATATCTATCTATCGATCTGTCTATCTGGCTATCTTTCTAACTATCAATATATATATTTATATATATATATCTATATAATCAGCTCACTTTACCATTTGCAGCTTATAACTATTAGCCACCAGGGGTCACTACTAACCAAAAATAGTCATTCTACTTGTAAATGGTGCCAATCGAGTGGAACCGCAGCCTAGGATTCACCACTGCTTCATCTCATTTTCCAAGAGAATGCAGATGTAAAGTGTTTTTGATGGTACGCCTGTGCATCTTGAAATATTCAGAGCATATTATGAATTCCAGTTAACACATCAGTAAGCATTTTGGCCATCGGTGAATTCCACCTTTTTTCTCAATCGGAATAGGCAAGGATAATGACAGATATATTTTACAATGTTAGAAAGTACATCATTTTATTTAATTGTGTGAATAAAAATAATTGCCTTCCCGTTGGGGAATTGAACCCCGGTCTCCCGCGTGACAGGCGGGCATACTGACCACTATACTAACGAGGACTTATTAGCATCAGTTAAACAGTGCTCACCTCCTTGGGGTTAAGGCATACCCTCGATCAATTCACAGTATTGTAATAGGCAGATTTGCTGCTTTTGGTTAGGACAAGTAATCTTTTTTCCTAAATATTACAATACAGAAATTCCTAGCCAAAAACAATCAGTTTTATCAAGAAATTATTTCATTGAAATAAATATCTATCTATCGATCTGTCTATCTGGCTATCTTTCTAACTATCAATATATATATTTATATATATATATCTATATAATCAGCTCATTTTACCATTTGCAGCTTATAACTATTAGCCACCAGGGGTCACTACTAACCAAAAGCAGTCATTCTACTTGTAAATGGTGCCAATCGAGTGGAACCGCAGCCTAGGATTCACCACTGCTTCATCTCATTTTCCAAGAGAATGCAGATGTAAAGTGTTTTTGATGGTACGCCTGTGCATATTGAAATATTCAGAGCATATTATGAATTCCAGTTAACACATCAGTAAGCATTTTGGCCATCGGTGAATTCCACCTTTTTTCTCAATCGGAATAGGCAAGGATAATGACAGATAAATTTTACAATGTTAGAAAGTACATCATTTTATTTATTTGTGTGAATAAAAGGAATCGCCTCCCCGTCGGGGAATTGAACCACGGTCTCCCGCGTGACAGGCGGGGATACTGACCACTATACTAACTAGGACTTATTGGCATCAGTTAAACAGTGCTCACCTCCTTGGGGTTAAGGCATACCCTCGATCAATTCACAGTATTGTAATAGGCAGATTTGCTGCTTTTGGTTAGGACAAGTAATCTTTTTTCCTAAATATTACAATACAGAAATTCCTAGCCAAAAACAATCAGTTTTATCAAGAAATTATTTCTTTGAAATAAATATCTATCTATCGATCTGTCTATCTGGCTATCTTTCTAACTATCAATATATATATTTATATATATATATCTATATAATCAGCTCACTTTACCATTTGCAGCTTATAACTATTAGCCACCAGGGGTCACTACTAACCAAAAGCAGTCATTCTACTTGTAAATGGTGCCAATCGAGTGGAACCGCAGCCTAGGATTCACCACTGCTTCATCTCATTTTCCAAGAGAATGCAGATGTAAAGTGTTTTTGATGGTACGCCTGTGCATATTGAAATATTCAGAGCATATTATGAATTCCAGTTAACACATCAGTAAGCATTTTGGCCATCGGTGAATTCCACCTTTTTTCTCAATCGGAATAGGCAAGGATAATGACAGATATATTTTACAATGTTAGAAAGTACATCATTTTATTTAATTGTGTGAATAAAAATAATCGCCTTCCCGTTGGGGAATTGAACCCCGGTCTCCCGCGTGACAGGCGGGCATACTGACCACTATACTAACGAGGACTTATTAGCATCAGTTAAACAGTGCTCACCTCCTTGGGGTTAAGGCATACCCTCGATCAATTCACAGTATTGTAATAGGCAGATTTGCTGCTTTTGGTTAGGACAAGTAATCTTTTTTCCTAAATATTACAATACAGAAATTCCTAGCCAAAAACAATCAGTTTTATCAAGAAATTATTTCATTGAAATAAATATCTATCTATCGATCTGTCTATCTGGCTATCTTTCTAACTATCAATATATATATTTATATATATATATCTATATAATCAGCTCATTTTACCATTTGCAGCTTATAACTATTAGCCACCAGGGGTCACTACTAACCAAAAGCAGTCATTCTACTTGTAAATTGTGCCAATCGAGTGGAACAGCAGCCTAGGATTCACCACTGCTTCATCTCATTTTCCAAGAGAATGCAGATGTAAAGTGTTTTTGATGGTACGCCTGTGCATATTGAAATATTCAGAGCATATTATGAATTTCAGTTAACACATCAGTAAGCATTTTGGCCATCAGTGAATTCAACCTTTTTTCTCTATCGGAATAGGCAAGGATAATGACAGATAAATTTGCCTAGCTGACCAAGCCGACATGCCGGATAGCACTTACCAGCTCTTCGTTCTTTGTGTCCTTGCCTGCGGACAGACAGCGCCAGGGGTCTCTTCGCCTGCCCGCCTCCCTCCGCCTAACTCCCTCACCAACGTGGAGTAGGGCCGCCGAGTGGAGCGTGGGCGGGCGCTAGAAGACTACATTTCCCAGCAGCCCCAGCGGGGCAAAAACTACAGCGTTTGGCGCCAGGAGGCGCTCAAATAGCGCGTCGTCCCTCACGAGTGGGGGAACATTTGCCTAGCTGACCAAGCCGACAAGCCGGATAGCACTTACCAGCTCTTCGTTCTTTGTGTCCTTGCCTGCGGACAGACAGCGCCAGGGGTCTCTTCGCCTGCCCGCCTCCCGCCGCCTAACTCCCTCACCAATGTGGAGTAGGGCTGCCGAGTGGAGCGTGGGCGGGCGCTAGAAGACTACATTTCCCAGCAGCCCCAGCGGGGCAAAAACTACAGCGTTTGGCGCCAGGAGGCGCTCAAATAGCGCGTCGTCCCTGACGAGTGGGGGAACATTTGCCTAGCTGACCAAGCCGACAAGCCGGATAGCACTTACCAGCTCTTCGTTCTTTGTGTCCTTGCCTGCGGACAGACAGCGCCAGGGGTCTCTTCGCCTGCCCGCCTCCCGCCGCCTAACTCCCTCACCAACGTGGAGTAGGGCCGCCGAGTGGAGCGTGGGCGGGCGCTAGAAGACTACATTTCCCAGCAGCCCCAGCGGGGCAAAAACTACAGCGTTTGGCGCCAGGAGGCGCTCAAATAGCGCGTCGGCCCCGCCTCGCGGGACGCGAGCGGGTCGCCGGGCGAAGCCCGGGCCAAGGGCGGGCCCGTTTCAGCCCGTTCCAGACTGTGAGAGACTGGACTGGGCCACGGTATTTGCGTTTTCTTCTCTTGACCTTTTGATTCATACTCTCTCATTGCTAAAAACTGCGGTAAACTACACTTCCATTCTTGTTTACTGCGAAGCTTAGTCTCATTGTTCCTCTAATATTGCTGAGCCAGAAACGTATAGTGCGCGACCATGAATAGAGCTACCAGGAAGAGAAAGACAGAAAAAACCACTGATAAAATTACTGATATAACTGGTCCCATTGATGTATTTTTAAACAAGACAAATGCAGTTATTGATAATACCATTCAACTGATAGAACGAAGGGTGTCACATGAACTGGAGGCTGCTAGAAGAAGATCCTCTATGGGTCCCCTCGCTTCAGCACTAACTCCAATCCTTAAGGGGCCGATTATTCCCTTGTTGAATCAAGCAAGTGCACTAGTTCACACAGTTCCAAACACCGTGGACTTGTCTGCAACACAATTGTCATCAGGGTCTGATTCGGTGGATGACTTAGAAAAAACACCGGATTTACAACTCCTACACAACCAAGACATAGTTGTGGAACCTAATCCAACGGGTGAAAGGGAGGGCGCCATACCCAAGAGGTTAAGTAGCGGGTTGGTTATACAGGAGACTACTTCTGCCCCATCAAATATTGTCTATCCCTGCAACCCGAATAAGAACAGTCATATTATTGTAGTTCCGCAAATCCATTCTTCCACCGATAGAGTGGTTCTCAATACGTTTCCACAGAACACTGAACCACCGGGGAACCTAGATGAAATAGGCGCTGTAGGTGGTATACATAAACCTTGCACCACATGTGTGTCACTGCATGATTTTCTCACAAACAGCTTGGGGGAATTGTTAAAATACCATCTGCAACCCTTGGAAAAAAGCATAAGGATCATCGAAAAACAACTTGCAAAACTAAATACCCCTGTATTTACTCAAAAGTCATTGGGCACCCTAGATATGGGGGAGGGGAAACCCAAAGAGCCAAGTAAAACGGCTCAACCGCTCACTTTACTAGCGGCGTGCCCAAAGCCCCTTGCACAAGACAGAGTCGCAAACTCCAAGACTAATAAAAGCGCCAGTTCAAATTCACAAAATACACCTAAACCCCCGACTATAGAGGGGAAGGGTCAATCTGATATTATCAGTGGTAATGTGCAACCCACCCCGGCCCTTGTGGCCCTAAATACCCAGTTAGCTAATTTTAAGGAGACCTTACATTCATCACAAAAAACTCAGCCTCCCCAACTCCAGGGTAGAGAGAGAAAGGGTAGTAGGTTTAAGCGCCCGTTCCATCTGCCACCTGAGGCTACCCCTTACACAGTTGTCCTAACAGGGGTGCCAGAATTGACAGATGGCTCGGACGAGCCCCCGTGGTCATTGAGGAACAAAGTTCTGCAATGGTTAAGTCAAAATAGACCTCTCCAGTCATCACACCACAGCAGAATAAATTCTGTGAGAAGAGTGTACTGGATTGGGGACACGAAAAAAAGCCTACAGGGTGACTGTGTTATAGTCAACTGTGACGACCCTGCCATGGTTGACTATATTTCTTCTTGGCCAGCGCTCGAAAAAAGGGGGGGGATCGACGTACAGCGTCTTTCCTTTTTCTATCCCCCTTTAAATATCCCCAATTATGCTGTTCCAACTGGCTGGGATGAAGTGCAAGACTGGCCTTGGACGCAGGTGGGACACTCTAATAGAAACAGGAATAGCAATAATTACTGGTCCAGAGGCTGGGATTCTCGCCCCTGGTACCATAGTAGAGGAAACTCAAATCCTGATTTCTGGAGGGGGGTTCCCACAAGGAACAGATACGACTGCTTAGATATGGTCGATTGACCAACAAAGGTCATTCCTGGGGCTTCAGCAACCTCAACCCCCTTAATTAAGACCCATGATGTCCTTACCCAGGCAGAAAGTACTAATCCCGTGGCATCAGGGAGCCCACTAGTTCATGCTATGGGGGGTGGAAACCTGTTAGGCCTACACCTAACCGAGCAATCTAGTATGCCACCAAATGACCAAGGACTCGGGACCACAGCCGAAACTACCTGTATGTATGCACACCAATGCAGAGCAGATAATATTCTAACTCATAATGAGTTTGGAATTCTGCCCGTGGGTATTGCCCCAGTAATTAGTCAGGAAGAACCGAGCCCACGCAACGAGGGAAAAAATTTGTTAAAAATAACATCTTGGAATATTGCCGGGCTAGCTAAAAAAGTGAGGGACCCGTTATTCCTAACTTTCATGGAAAGGCAGGACATAATTTGCCTGCAGGAGTGCTGGGATTTAGATGAGACCCATGTTGAGGGTTTTAGCACATTCTACGTCCCTTCGATTCAGGGTACTCGAGGTAGAGGCTCGGGGGGACTGTGCATCTTTACCTCTAACCTCTGCAATATAGAAAAGTGTATTTATGAGGTTAGTGGATCGAAGGCAGGGGTAGGGAGCCTACTACAAGGTCTGTTTATCAAACTAAATGGGCGTTCTTTCTTTCTAATAAACATCTATAGTAACGCGCCGAAAGTGGAGGTCAAAACCTTTATAGCGGAGCTGGACTCACTGCTAAAGAGAGGTGGGCAGGGGGCAGACTGCCTTCTCATAGCAGGGGATTTTAATTGCCACCTATGCCCCTATAGTCAAACAAAAAACTGTGGTATTTTTGACTTAAGGGGAGACCCGACCACGCACTTTGAACACTCCATAGTGGGCAACCTGCTAAACCAACTTATGCACGATTGGGATTTGGCCTTCGCCAATGAACTATGTGAGCCATCTGTGTCATTTCAGACCACCTACTTTGGCCGTGGAGCAGGCACTGTAATCGACTTTATTTTAGTCTCAAACAGGAATCAGGGCTGGGTGGTGGGTTTTGATACGGAGGATTTAGCAATAAGCGATCATTTTCCTATCAGCACTTCCCTTAGTCTAGGGAAATTGGGAACCCTAAAAACAAGCACGATGAATATACTTCATGGTCGCTCAGTGGCGCTGGCCAGAAAAAACGGCTACGCCATAAAATGGGCAAAAATTGATCCCATAAATTTCCTGAAAGACTTGGTTCAGAAAGAAATGGGCCAGTTTTCCATTTGCCTAGAATCAAGCTCCAACCCCGAGCAAATAATACAGGCGTATGACGGGATTACCGCCACAATAAACGCCAAGTTAAATAAAAAACAAAAGTTAGGGGAGGCAAAAAGATTACATGGCTGGTTCAATCGAGCCTGCACTAAAGCACATAAAGTCCTTTTACAGGCCTTAAAGACAGTCCCAAGGGATAGCGGCAGAGTTAAGGAGGCTAGGCAAGCATATAAGCAGACCCTACGAACTAGACAGTTAGACCTCAAAAACGCAGCCTGGGAAGCCCTTATTAAGGCAAGTGCCCTAAGGGACAATACTATGTTCTGGAAAGAAATCAATGCCCCCTTCTTCTCAGACAGGAAGGAAGATTCTTTGGAAATAGGCATACCAGAAGATACCTGGGTTGACTATTTCACCTCCCTCTACAAGAAAGAATCACTTGCATTGCTCGATCAAGATGAGTTGGAGGCAGGGCGAGAGGTTCATTTACCGTCTCATAGAAATTTTCCACTAAATATAATGTTTACCCCTGCAGATGTGGAACAAGCGATCTGCCAGAGTGCTAGTCAAAAGGCCCCTGGGCCTGATGGAGTTCCCATTGATCTATTCAAGGGGAATGTGGATCTCTGGGCCCCCCTACTAGCAAATGTCATGAACGCTTACACTAATTTAGGTTTCCCCAATACATGGCATGAAGCAATAGTCATCCCAATATTTAAAAAAGGGGACAGACAAGACCCAAAATGTTACCGTCCCATCTCCCTGCTAGACAACCTAATGAAAGTAGCAGGGAGGGTTCTCTTAACTAAACTACAAGCCTGGTCCGAGAGTAAGGGGATTCTCTCAAAATTCCAATATGGATTTAAGTCCGGTTTGGGAACCGTAGAGCAGGGTCTAAACCTGTCCCTGATAATAAATAAATATATTGGAGCAAAAAAAGGGAATCTTTTCCTAACATTCGTTGATTTAACCTCGGCGTTCGATTGCCTAGATCACGGAATGTTGTGGAAAACCCTGGCCACAATGGGGATAGATAAAAACATTTTAAGTTTTATTCAGGAGTTGTATAGAGACGCAGGCGCTACGGTGAGATTTGGCAAAAATGGCGAGCAAACTAGAAAATTCCCCATAGCAAAGGGTGTCCGCCAAGGCTGCATACTTGCGCCATTTCTATTCAACTTATATATTAACGAGGTAGCAGTTTCGTTAATTGCTCTGGAGGTGGACTACCCAAAGATAAATGGTCTCCCAGTCCCACTATTGTTATACGCCGATGATGCGGTGATTATGGCCCGCACTCAGCGGGGACTCCAAAAGGCGTTAATGGGTTTTGCAACCTTCATGAGCTCTAGGGGCCTAAAAATAAATGTGGGGAAAACGTTTACGATGTCCTGTACCACCAGTAAAAAAGTGCCTGACTGTAAAACCTTTGTTAATGATTCAAAGATAGCTATGTCTAAAACGTTTTCTTATTTGGGCATCATTTTTAATAACAGGGGGACATGGTCCTCAGCGATCACCTCCCGGAACCTGGCTTTTGCACGCTCGATAGGGGCAGTTAAACAATTTGCCAAAAAACTTGGCGGGAAACCGGTAGACACACTACTTAAGATTTATGCAGCAAAATGTGTGTCTACGGCGGTTTATTGGGCGGGGATCTGGGGATTTGCGGATCCCTCTCAAATACAAAGGGTGGAAAATGCTTTTTTGAGATACCTTCTAGCAGTCCCGCGCTCCACATCCACCACCATATGCCACAATGAACTTGATAGACCCCATATTAGTGATATGATAAAGATAGCGCCAGTCATGTTATGGTTCAAGATTTGGACATGTGAGGATACGACTTTCAATAGGGAAGTAATTCATGATTGCTTGGGGCAAGCCGAGGGCTCCAAGCAGCCGTGGTTGGCATATGTGAAGAAATTTCTGAATTCTATTGACCAACCAGAGCTATTTTCAAATCCAACATCATGTGCCCTAATCTCAAAAAAATCACTAAAAATGTCATGCCTTGGCTTACTGGAGGACAGGAGATATTATCTGGATGGGCACAAGTCTACTATCGTCGCCCATCGCCAGATCCTCCATGATCAAGGCCTGCATCCTTATTTGGCGCCAAATTTTTCATGTTACCACAGAATGCTCTTAGCACGAATGAGGATGGAATCTTTTTTTAGGTTAACAAGGTTCCCTGTGCCAAATGATTGGTCCGGGAAACTGATAAAATGTCCGTGTGATGGTGTAGCCACCCAGTCTAATATACACTGCATCCTCTTCTGTCAGTATTATCAGTGGGGGAGGAAAAAATACCTGATACCACTGTTAAAGTCATGGGGTCTGAGAAGTTGTAAATCTGCCCTTCATAGATTGTATCTGCTTCAAGATGAGCTTACCATTGTAGTGATGATAAAATTTTTGTCGTTCATTATAAAATGCAGAGGAACCATGAGAAATGATTAGGAGCATGAGGGTTTGCATGAGTATTATTTTGTGCCTAATAACATCATATAATACACAAATATGTTTATATTTACCTCAACTGCTCCATCGATTTAATGAATTTACCTCCCTATCAAATTATTTTAATGCAAAGTTTTTAACGGTTTTTTAGATTAGATTAATTGATAAGTGTAATATTTGTGTAGTGTCTTTTTTAAATTTATCAAATTTTATCATTGTGTCTTGATTGTATTTTGTACTTATGCTCGCTTTTATGGTGTTTGTTAAATACCGAATAAAGCTATCTTTGAATCTTGAATCTCTTGACAGATAAATTTTACAATGTTAGAAAGTACATCATTTTATTTAATTGTGTGAATAAAAGGAATCGCCTCCCCGTCGGGGAATTGAACCCCGGTCTCCCGCGTGACAGGCGGGGATACTGACCACTATACTAACGAGGACTTATTGGCATCAGTTAAACAGTGCTCACCTCCTTGGGGTTAAGGCATACCCTCGATCAATTCACAGTATTGTAATAGGCAGATTTGCTGCTTTTGGTTAGGACAAGTAACCTTTTTTCCTAAATATTACAATACAGAAATTCCTAGCCAAAAACAATCAGTTTTATCAAGAAATTATTTCATTGAAATAAATATCTATCTATCGATCTGTCTATCTGGCTATCTTTCTAACTATCAATATATATATTTATATATATATATCCATATAATCAGCTCACTTTACCATTTGCAGCTTATAACTATTAGCCACCAGGGGTCACTACTAACCAAAAGCAGTCATTCTACTTGTAAATGGTGCCAATCAAGTGGAACAGCAGCCTAGGATTCACCACTGCTTCATCTCATTTTCCAAGAGAATGCAGATGTAAAGTGTTTTTGATGGTACGCCGGTGCATATTGAAATATTCAGAGCATATTATGAATTTCAGCTAACACATCAGTAAGCATTTTGGCCATCAGTGAATTCAACCTTTTTTCTCTATCGGAATAGGCAAGGATAATGACAGATATATTTTACAATGTTAGAAAGTACATCATTTTATTTAATTGTGTGAATAAAAGGAATCGCCTCCCCGTCGGGGAATTGAACCCCGGTCACCCGCGTGACAGGCGAGGATAATGACCACTATACTAACGAGGACTTATTGGCATCAGTTAAACAGTGCTCACCTCCTTGGGGTTAAGGCATACCCTCGATCAATTCACTGTATTGTAATAGGCAGATTTGCTGCTTTTGGTTAGGACAAGTAATCTTTTTTCCTAAATATTACAATACAGAAATTCCTAGCCAAAAACAATCAGTTTTATCAAGAAATTATTTCATTGAAATAAATATCTATCTATCGATCTGTCTATCTGGCTATCTTTCTAACTATCAATATATATATTTATATATATATATATCTATATAATCAGCTCACTTTACCATTTGCAGCTTATAACTATTAGCCACCACGGGTCACTACTGACCAAAAGCAGTCATTCTACTTGTAAATGGTGCCAATCGAGTGGAACCGCAGCCTAGGATTCACCACTGCTTCATCTCATTTTCCAAGAGAATGCAGATGTAAAGTGTTTTTGATGGTACGCCTGTGCATATTGAAATATTCAGAGCATATTATGAATTCCAGTTAACACATCAGTAAGCATTTTGGCCATCGGTGAATTCCACCTTTTTTCTCAATCGGAATAGGCAAGGATAATGACAGATACATTTTACAATGTTAGAAAGTACATCATTTTATTTAATTGTGTGAATAAAAGGAATCGCCTCCCCGTCGGGGAATTGAACCCCGGTCTCCCGCGTGACAGGCGGGGATACTGACCACTATACTAACGAGGACTTATTGGCATCAGTTAAACAGTGCTCACCTCCTTGGGGTTAAGGCATACCCTCGATCAATTCACAGTATTGTAATAGGCAGATTTGCTGCTTTTGGTTAGGACAAGTAATCTTTTTTCCTAAATATTACAATACAGAAATTCCTAGCCAAAAACAATCAGTTTTATCAAGAAATTATTTCTTTGAAATAAATATCTATCTATCGATCTGTCTATCTGGCTATCTTTCTAACTATCAATATATATATTTATATATATATATCTATATAATCAGCTCACCTTACCATTTGCAGCTTATAACTATTAGCCACCAGGGGTCACTACTAACCAAAAGCAGTCATTCTACTTGTAAATGGTGCCAAATGAGTGGAACCGCAGCCTAGGATTCACCACTGCTTCATCTCATTTTCCAAGAGAATGCAGATGTAAAGTGTTTTTGATGGTACGCCTGTGCATATTGAAATATTCAGAGCATATTATGAATTCCAGTTAACACATCAGTAAGCATTTTGGCCATCGGTGAATTCCACCTTTTTTCTCAATCGGAATAGGCAAGGATAATGACAGACATATTTTACAATGTTAGAAAGTACATCATTTTATTTAATTGTGTGAATAAAAAGAATCGCCTTCCCGTTGGGGAATTGAACCCCGGTCTCCCGCGTGACAGGCGGGCATACTGACCACTATACTAACGAGGACTTATTAGCATCAGTTAAACAGTGCTCACCTCCTTGGGGTTAAGGCATACCCTCGATCAATTCACAGTATTGTAATAGGCAGATTTGCTGCTTTTGGTTAGGACAAGTAATCTTTTTTCCTAAATATTACAATACAGAAATTCCTAGCCAAAAACAATCAGTTTTATCAAGAAATTATTTCATTGAAATAAATATCTATCTATCGATCTGTCTATCTGGCTATCTTTCTAACTATCAATATATATATTTATATATATATATCTATATAATCAGCTCACTTTACCATTTGCAGCTTATAACTATTAGCCACCAGGGGTCACTACTAACCAAAAGCAGTCATTCTACTTGTAAATTGTGCCAATCGAGTGGAACAGCAGCCTAGGATTCACCACTGCTTCATCTCATTTTCCAAGAGAATGCAGATGTAAAGTGTTTTTGATGGTACGCCTGTGCATATTGAAATATTCAGAGCATATTATGAATTTCAGTTAACACATCAGTAAGCATTTTGGCCATCACTGAATTCAACCTTTTTTCTCAATCAGAATAGGCAAGGATAATGACAGATATATTTTACAATGTTAGAAAGTACATCATTTTATTTAATTGTGTGAATAATAGGAATCGCCTCCCCGTCGAGGAATTGAACCCCGGTCTCCCGCGTGACAGGCGGGGATACTGACCACTATACTAAAGCGGACTTATTGGCATCAGTTAAACAGTGCTCACCTCCTTGGGGTTAAGGCATACCCTCGATCAATTCACAGTATTGTAATAGGCAGATTTGCTTCTTTTGGTTAGGACAAGTAATCTTTTTTCCTAAATATTACAATACAGAAATTCCTAGCCAAAAACAATCAGTTTTATCAAGAAATTATTTCATTGAAATAAATATCTATCTATCGATCTGTCTATCTGGCTATCTTTCTAACTATCAATATATATATTTATATATATATATCTATATAATCAGCTCACTTTACCATTTGCAGCTTATAACTATTAGCCACCAGGGGTCACTAGTAACCAAAAGCAGTCATTCTACTTGTAAATTGTGCCAATCGAGTGGAACAGCAGCCTAGGATTCACCACTGCTTCATCTCATTTTCCAAGAGAATGCAGATGTAAAGTGTTTTTGATGGTACGCCTGTGCATATTGAAATATTCAGAGCATATTATGAATTTCAGTTAACACATCAGTAAGCATTTTGGCCATCAGTGAATTCAACCTTTTTTCTCTATCGGAATAGGCAAGGATAATGACAGATAAATTTTACAATGTTAGAAAGTACATCATTTTATTTAATTGTGTGAATAAAAGGAATTGCCTCCCCGTCGGGGAATTGAACCCCGGTCTCCCGCGTGACAGGCGGGGATACTGACCACTATACTAACGAGGACTTATTGGCATCAGTTAAACAGTGATCAACTCCTTGGGGTTAAGGCATACCCTCGATCAATTCACAGTATTGTAATAGGCAGATTTGCTGCTTTTGGTTAGGACAAGTCATCTTTTTTCCTAAATATTACAATACAGAAATTCCTAGCCAAAAACAATCAGTTTTATCAAGAAATTATTTCATTGAAATAAATATCTATCTATCGATCTGTCTATCTGGCTATCTTTCTAACTATCAATATATATAAAAAGATCGTTTCAACAAGCTTCTGTGTGGCCATTCCGAATTGGGATCCTGGATTCTGTGGATGTGTAGCTGCCCTTCCTGGTCGCGGTAATGGCCCATCGTGCAAAACGACCCTCGCTAGCACCTACCTGGTGTTAGTAGTTTTGGGGCGGAAGGGGAGCGACGCTATCCAGGTGTGCGCGTGTGCCCGCGCTCAGTTGCAGCAGCAAAGCAGGGTGAATGAAGGCTGTGATTCACCTCTACCCACATGGGATGTAAATATTTGATAAAGGTACGAAGTGTGCATCCACTGGGACATTATGCAGCATTGACACTACAACACCCAGGAGGCCGAGTGCGGCCACGCCCAGCAAGGGGCGGGTGTAGGCTATTAACATTTGAAAATGCAGCAACTTCGTTTCACTCTAAGAAGCCACTGATGAAGAGAGCTTGCTGACTCTCGAAACGCGTTTGGCGGTACAAGTAACTGAAGTGTTTCCTGCCTTTGTTCACCAGCATGCTGTAATAAAAAGAGCGTTTCAACAAGCTTCTGTGTGGCCATTCCGAATTGGGATCCTGGATTCTGTGGATGTGTAGCGGCCCTTCCTGGTCGCGGTAATGGCCCATCGTGCAAAACGACCCTCGCTAGCACCTACCTGGTGTTAGTAGTTTTGGGGCGGAAGGGGAGCGACGCTATCCAGGTGTGCGCGTGTGCCCGCGCTCAGTTGCAGCAGCAAAGCAGGGTGAATGAAGGCTGTGATTCACCTCTACCCACATGGGATGTAAATATTTGATAAAGGTACGAAGTGTGCATCCACTGGGACATTATGCAGCATTGACACTACAACACCCAGGAGGCCGAGTGCGGCCACGCCCAGCAAGGGGCGGGTGTAGGCTATCAACATTTGAAAATGCAGCAACTTCGTTTCACTCTAAGAAGCCACTGATGAAGAGAGCTTGCTGACTCTCGAAACGCGTTTGGCAGTACAAGTAACTGAAGTGTTTCCTGCCTTTGTTCACCAGCATGCTGTAATAAAAAGAGCGTTTCAACAAGCTTCTGTGTGGCCATTCCGAATTGGGATCCTGGATTCTGTGGATGTGTAGCGGCCCTTCCTGGTCGCGGTAATGGCCCATCGTGCAAAACGACCCTCGCTAGCACCTACCTGGTGTTAGTAGTTTTGGGGCGGAAGGGGAGCGACGCTATCCAGGTGTGCGCGTGTGCCCGCGCTCAGTTGCAGCAGCAAAGCAGGGTGAATGAAGGCTGTGATTCACCTCTACCCACATGGGATGTAAATATTTGATAAAGGTACGAAGTGTGCATCCACTGGGACATTATGCAGCATTGACACTACAACACCCAGGAGGCCGAGTGCGGCCACGCCCAGCAAGGGGCGGGTGTAGGCTATTAACATTTGAAAATGCAGCAACTTCGTTTCACTCTAAGAAGCCACTGATGAAGAGAGCTTGCTGACTCTCGAAACGCGTTTGGCGGTACAAGTAACTGAAGTGTTTCCTGCCTTTGTTCACCAGCATGCTGTAATAAAAAGAGCGTTTCAACAAGCTTCTGTGTGGCCATTCCGAATTGGGATCCTGGATTCTGTGGATGTGTAGCGGCCCTTCCTGGTCGCGGTAATGGCCCATCGTGCAAAACGACCCTCGCTAGCACCTACCTGGTGTTAGTAGTTTTGGGGCGGAAGGGGAGCGACGCTATCCAGGTGTGCGCGTGTGCCGGCGCTCAGTTGCAGCAGCAAAGCAGGGTGAATGAAGGCTGTGATTCACCTCTACCCACATGGGATGTAAATATTTGATAAAGGTACGAAGTGTGCATCCACTGGGACATTATGCAGCATTGACACTACAACACCCAGGAGGCCGAGTGCGACCACGCCCAGCAAGGGGCGGGTGTAGGCTATTAACATTTGAAAATGCAGCAACTTCGTTTCACTCTAAGAAGCCACTGATGAAGAGAGCTTGCTGACTCTCGAAACGCGTTTGGCGGTACAAGTAACTGAAGTGTTTCCTGCCTTTGTTCACCAGCATGCTGTAATAAAAAGAGCGTTTCAACAAGCTTCTGTGTGGCAATTCCGAATTGGGATCCTGGATTCTGTGGATGTGTAGCGGCCCTTCCTGGTCGCGGTAATGGCCCATCGTGCAAAACGACCCTCGCTAGCACCTACCTGGTGTTAGTAGTTTTGGGGCGGAAGGGGAGCGACGCTATCCAGGTGTGCGCGTGTGCCCGCGCTCAGTTGCAGCAGCAAAGCAGGGTGAATGAAGGCTGTGATTCACCTCTACCCACATGGGATGTAAATATTTGATAAAGGTACGAAGTGTGCATCCACTGGGACATTATGCAGCATTGACACTACAACACCCAGGAGGCCGAGTGCGGCCACGCCCAGCAAGGGGCGGGTGTAGGCTATTAACATTTGAAAATGCAGCAACTTCGTTTCACTCTAAGAAGCCACTGATGAAGAGAGCTTGCTGACTCTCGAAACGCGTTTGGCGGTACAAGTAACTGAAGTGTTTCCTGCCTTTGTTCACCAGCATGCTGTAATAAAAAGAGCGTTTCAACAAGCTTCTGTGTGGCCATTCCGAATTGGGATCCTGGATTCTGTGGATATATATATATATATATATATATATATATATATATATATATATATATATATATATATATATATATATATATATATATATATATTACCTACTGGCGGTCGCCAGTAGGTATATATAGTTAGGATTTTTTCTCTATGGGATTTTTGAAAATTCTAAGTCTAATAACTTTGGCGTTTGTGGACGGAATTGGCTGAAATTTTCAGGAAAATGGCACATTTTGTTTCTGAGCAGCCCCTAAAAATTTTGGGGGGGTTCGTCAAGGGGGGGCCGAGAAAAAAGGGGGGTCCCAAAACACGTTTTTCCCATGTTAATTTCCATAGGACGGTTGGCCTCACTTTTAGCCCGAACGGCTGAATGGATTTGCACGAAACTTGGCAAAATTGTAGGGACTGGTAGCCCGATGTGCCTTTTGTAGGTCTCAATATATGTGCTCCAGTGGATTTTGAGAAATTAACGTTTAAAAAAAGATATATATCTGTAACAGCGGACCTGGCAGCGTCCCAGGACGCGTACTTTTCGCGCAACGGAGCTTTGTGAAGCGAAGCTGATTGGTTCTCCGGCGTCTGTCAACATTCCAAACAGTCCGTAGCGGCCGCCATCTTGTCTCTCGGTAGGATCGAGAGACAAGAGGAGGTGAAAACAAAGGGGGAAATAACTATAAGGGGGCATAGTAGATCCTCGCTGACCCCCTAGGTTTGATGTGGAGGTTTTAAAAGGGCCCCGCGGGGCAAAAAAAAATAATAATAATAATAATCGAACGGCTGAATGGATTTGCACGAAACTTGGCAAAATATTAGGGACTGGTAGCCCGATGTGCCTTTGCTAGGTCTCAATATATGTGCTCCAGTGGATTTTGAGAAATTAACGTTCAAAAAAAGATATATATCTGTAACAGCGCTCCGCTTCGCGTAACGGAGGTTTGCGAAGCTGATTGGTCATTCTGTCACTGGGCTATAGTTGGGCTACATCTGGCTGATATTTGGGCTACATTTGTTTTTTTGTGTGTCTGGCGGCCATCTTTGGGCTACATTGGGCTACATTGGGCTTCATTGGGCTACATTGGGCTACATTTGGGCTCCAACATATATATAGGCCAATGTAGCCCAATATATATTTTTCAAAGTTAATTTTCGTAAAAACCACTGGAGCATATATCTTGAGACATAGCAAAGGCACATCGGGCTACCAGTCCCTACAATTTTGCCAAGTTTCGTGGAAATCCATTCAGCCGTTCGAGCTAAAAGTGAGTCCAACCGCCCTATGGAAATGAAGGAAATGAATGGGTAATTTGTAATTAGCAAATAGCTAATCGCAAACTAGGAATGGTAAAGAATCGCTATTTATTCCTTAAAGTTCGCTATTTAGGAAATGCAAAAAACTTTGATGATACATATGGCGGTTCATCTCTAACAAGATAAGAAGCATAGGGATACATTTATGATGACTGGCGCATCACCAGGGATGTGTTAGTCATTCTGTGCCGCTGTTCCGTCACCTATGGTGTGCTGCATTTACAATGCGGCGCATCATGGGGCAAAAACAGCACAGATGCGTGATGTATCTGTGCCGTAAAGGTGGCGCATTGCTGGAGTTGTATCGCAAGTGTGATGAAGCTCCAGCAAGGGTCGGGGGTGCCCCTGTCGCAGGGTTTCTGTTCTCACACAGAACTGTGGACAGAGGATTGGAACCTCGGCGAATTAGGGTGTCCCAAAACTCACGTTAGTAATCAAAAACTCCTTAGCAAGCTAGGTACAGTGTCACATTGGATATAACAAACTCTCAATGTTTAGACAATCCAGAATATGAACTTATAGTACCTCAGGATACGTGGAACTCATGAACAGTCGGTCGTTATATATTTCTTAGAAACCAGAACATGGAGTTAAGAAGAACACATGTGTATTTGAAATGTTTATTTACTAATGCCGTCTTCTCAGGCGTAGTATCTTAGATAATACAAGTACACATATTATCAGTAGCAAAATTACCAGCATAGTTACTAGTACATAAAAAGCGAATGGTGATAGTATGTTAACATGCTGTAAATGAATAAGAGTTAGCAACACTTATAAGCAGCCGCGGGCCGTGGAGGGAGTTACGGTGAGGCAGGGAGGCGGGGAGGGGGAGAAGCAGGGTGGAGAATACAAGTACACATATTATCAGTAGCAAAATTACCAGCATAGTTACTAGTACATAAAAAGCGAATGGTGACAGTATGTTAACATGCTGTAAATGAATAAGAGTTAGCAACACTTATAAGCAGCCGCGGGCCGTGGAGGGAGTTACGGTGGGGCAGGGAGGCGGGGAGGGGGAGGGGCAAGGTAGAGAGGGCTCCACCCTGCTTCTCCCCCTCCCCGCCTCCCTGCCTCACCGTAACTCCCTCCACGGCCCGCGGCTGCTTATATCTCACCCTCTCTAATACACATATTATATTATTTGCTAAGAAGGTCTCTTTGTGTTGGTTTAGGGCGTGCCCATACTTTAGTGTCTTAGATTTGAAGGAATCACATCAGCATACACCAGCTCTCTCTTCATGTGAACCGCATCAACTGTTGTGTATGTGTGTTCGGCAAAGCAATATAAAACCCGCCTCATGCCCAGAATTGGCAGAAGTTGCACTTATGTTATGAGTATGAAGTCGTGGAGATCAGACCTCATAACAATTCTGTATCGTGTTGTTCTTGAAACTTTAGCACTCGCTGTACAGATATAGTTTAACAAGCAAAGCAGATAGTAGAGCAATAACATATTATTCTCATGTAAACCACGATGAACTACTAGGTGGAAAGCTAAAGCAACAACTAAGTGTCGTGTGCAGAAGTTGCAAAAAAGGAAAAATGGCGTTTAAACCGGTAATGAGCCCATGCTAACTTAACACGGTGTAAAGATATCCAGGACCTAGATGACACCTCCCCATGATCCGGAAACAAACTGAATAAGATAATAGAAGTGCCATCTCATGAGAGCAGATTGCAAGTTTATATGTGGACGGTCCGCAAGGTAAAGCATTAAAAACTAGGAAAATTTAATGCTAAAGAAAAATAAAACAGCCAAGTACTTTATCGAGTCTTAAGCCAATAGGCAAGGTAAATAATAAAAACTTGACAAATAAGTCAATGAATTGTCAATGAAATGCTAGTACTCAGCATATCAAACATGAAAAAGGTCTATGACATAACTGTGTATGCAAAATAAGCTGCAACAGCCTCCAATAGGAAGTCACCGTCTTCATCCGAAAACAGTTCAGCCATCCAATTTAAAAGCGGAAAAGAACATACGTGCTCTCCCAGCACCGGATCCTCTATCGCCATCAGAGGACAGCTCGGTGGGTTTTCAAGAAAGCTCTGTTCCAAGAAAGACTGTGCTGCCGCCAGTAAATTCCAGGGACCAAGTAGTCCATGCATCAATGCCACAGCCATAATCCTTTCGCCAGGACAAACCAACTCGTGAGTAATGATAGGAGTCATCAGCTGATTAAAGTCGACGTCAGGAGAAACCGGTCCGCAGAGACACAAATCAATGGCCCAATCGAAATCACAGGTCAGGCAGTGAAATACAGGCTGGACACAGGTGAAGTAGGAGAATCGAAAAGATAATCCATATGCCGTGCTTAATATCGCCAACGGCATTGTGCCATAATATTCTAGCATGCGATTGCGGAACAGTGTCAGCAGCTGCAGGGTGGGAGGTTGCATAGGAGGGACATCCATATTTAAAAATGTAAAAAAGCACAAGAGCGTCCGCTGGTAATGCAAGTAAAAATGCCAATCCACGAACCAGAGTGGAGAAAATAGAATGAAAGGAAGCAGGGATGACTCCAAAGATTTTCTCAAATGAAGTCACGAGACCACTGGTAACAACTTTAAAAAAGTGCGCCAGGGCCTTTGTGGAGGATGCGTTAAAGATAGTCGGAACCATCTTGCTGAAATTGAAAGGCAAATCTGAATTGAAAAGAGTCTGCACCTCTGTACGGGTGTTCGCTATGTGAAGCACGAAAGTTTCACGGGCCGAACTCAAGGCCACCTCTCTCTGAGACAAAAGAGCTCTTATTCTTGCCATGCCGTTGAAATCTGTCCCAAGGTTGGTATTTGTGGCCAGATTGAAAACTCCCTATGTTCATGTGTGGGAGGAAATAGAACATTTCTGCAGCAAATAACCCGTTCACTTACTGTTACGATAAAAGGAATACTTTTAATTAACTCAGAACAATCTTCATTATTGAGCATCAAATAACTACCATTTTCCAACAACTTGAACGTGGGGATGATAGCAGGAACTGGCGTGCCTTGCAACACGCAAGCCATATTTGGTCGGTGTTTGTTGCATGAACCGTGTAACTGTATGTGCCTACACATTAGTGAATGATCTGGCGTCTCAGTGCATTCCTCTCCATTCAGATAAACTTCTTGATCATCTTTGAAACATCTGTATGTGTATGGAAGCGACCAGACCTCATGAAGAAAAGCACTACCTAAAGGTTCATAACGACCTATTGGTATATATTTCATACAATTTGAAAACTTATATAAAGCAAAAGGCAGCGTTATTAAACCGTGGATAAGGCACGTTGCCAAAAAACCCGCAATCCTCTGCTGATGATGTCACTGAGCATGTCATGAATGATGTAATATGTGACATCATCAGCAGTGGATTACGGGTAATAGTATCTCTAGTTTACTCCCCTATAGCTGTCTTTCTTTTAACATAAGTGTCTGTTTCCTTCCCTTATACTTACTGTTTTTGGTTCGCTTCCGGTTCGCGTACCGGCGAGCGAACTGGGAAGCGAACTAAGAGAAATAGAGGTTGGCACAGTTCCAAATATTGTACCAATTTTTTAATAACGGGGAGGTAGTTCTGAAAAGAACTTTTTTTTTTATTGTTTTTGTTGTTTTATATTTTTTTTATTATTTTTCGGAATTTTTTTTTACTTTTTTTGAATTTTTCTGAACAGTTTTATATTTTTTTGGGTTTTTCTTGGAGGGGGCAATGAAAACGATTCATTGTAAAGGGCTCAACAGGAGCAACAAAACAAAAAAAGAAGTATTTATTATTTTGGGCGTTTCGTACAAACTTGCATATGATAGTCAATAGCTCTGTTGATCAGAGTGATGCTTCTTTCTCCGTAGCAAATGAATCCATCGCAATATACGCAGATGTGTTTTACTTCACCAAATCTCATTTGTATATTTGGCACCATCTCCCTGCCCTCTGGTCCCGTTACTTCCGGTACAACAGATCTTCTGGCCATAATAGGGAGATTATCTAGGTCGTTCCGAAACTGTGCAGCACTGTAGTTGTTAGGATGCCACCTAGTCATATGGCGATGCATTGTGTAGTTTCCGAAACTGTATTTTTTCTCGGTTCCTCTGGACAGTCTATCTTGACATATAAGGCAAGTTACGTATATTGCATTTACTTTTTTCTGACCTTTGGGAATTTTAAAAAATTGCCAAATGAAGTTTTCTTTCCGGTGAGACGTCCTGGGCTGCTCAGGCAAAAACTGCCTCTCTTCGTGGTCGTCGTTCTGTTCCTCTTCTTCCTCTTCTTGTTGAATTATAACTTGAGCAGGTGGTCCACTCTTCCTTGGAGGTGGTGGAGGTGGTGGGGAAGCACCAGCTGAAGCTACTAAAGAAGCCATTGCTCAGTGATCACAAAGGGTCTTTCTCTCACAATGATGAAAGTCAGAGTGAGGAAAGAAGGAGGGATTTTCATCATTTGGGAAAAACAAGAGTTCTCAACCAATCAAAAGTGTTCATTTTAGATTATATGACCTAGTCTTACATCATTAGGAAACCAAAAGTGAAATGAACCAATGAAAAGTGTTATTACCAAGTCACATGACTTGCTGTGTTTACGTTAAGCGCTTTGCAGGGCCTCCCGGTTTGCTTCCAGAAACCTGCGCTTTGCGACTCGCTTCGCGTACCAGTTCGCTAACGTAGCACGTCATATGACGTATCACGCGACAACGTGAAACGTCATGCGGACGGGAGGCGTCACGATGTTGTTTTCTAACGCGGCACTTGCGGTAAAGAAACGTTTACCGGCTCGCGGTCTATTTCGCGGCATCAAGGTCAGCTAACGGGAAGCTTCCCGATTCGCGAAGCGGGAACGAAGAAAAAAAAATATTTAAAAAAAAAATTATTCATAAACATATAAAATATATTTTGGGATTTAAAGAAGAATACATTTTACAGCTACAGATATTAGCTGTTAAAAAACCAATGAAATTCACAGAAAAAACCATAGGTTATAGACCATATATAGTTAGGAATTAGCATTTACAAAACCTTGAAAATTCACTGAAAAAACCATAGGTTATAGACCATATATAGTTAGGAATTAGCATTTACAAAACCTTGAAAATTCACTGAAAAAACCATAGGTTATAGACCATATATCGTTAGGAATTAGCATTTAAAAAACCTTATTTTACTCACACAAAACCATTGAAATTCCATATATAGTTAGTTGCACTAACTATATATCGCGCACCCGCAATCCACTGCTGATGATGTCACATATTACATCATTCATGACATGGTCAGTGACATCACTGATGACATCACTGATGACATCTCAAATGACATCACTGATGACATCACTGATGACATCTCATTTGACATCAATGACCACATCACTGATGATATCATTCATGTGACAATACAATGCATCTCCTCACATTTTAATATAACCTCTGTTTGTCCCAGTGTTAAATACAGAGTATAATTTTTGAAACCATTGACACACCAATACTAGTTACTACATATGTACTCACTTATTCCTACGTCTACACACACATTCACTCATTCACCCATACAATCATTCATACATACAACACTATCATATGCACTCATACACCTATACAGACACTCACACTCTGCCACTCATCCATGGAGTTACTCACACACCGAGTCAGTCCTGTAAAGAATCAATCACACTTCCATTTTCTTGTCTATACAGTTAAACATAGAGCACCTTACATTTTCAAACATATACTAACACATACTTACCTTGTTATACAATCATTGATATAAGTACACATTGATCTGCACAGAGTCACACACCTCCCAGCCAGCCACACACACACTCAGTCTCCCATACAAATACTTGGACAATCAATCAGTAACCCATATAGTTAATCATATAGCTACTGATCAACACATGCAGCAGTTTACAGAACAACAGACATAATGATGCACAAATTAAGACACTTTAGTCACTAACCCATGCACTCAGTGAGACACATTTAATCACTCACTCATACATTCAGTCATGCACCTACTAAATCCTTTGTCCAGACACTTATACTTCCACTCATTCTTCAATATGTAAGACACATTTTAACTTTACAGAAACATACAGTCACTGGATGTTGTCATCAGTGATGTCATCAGTGATGTCATTTGAGATGTCATCAGTGATGTCATCAGTGATGTCACTGACCATGTCATGAATGATGTAATATGTGACATCATCACCAGTGGATTGCGGGTGCGCGATATATAGTTAGTGCAACTAACTATATATGGAATTTCAATGGTTTTGTGTGACAAAATAAGGTTTTTTAAATGCTAATTCCTAACGATATATGGTCTATAACCTATGGTTTTTTCAGTGAATTTTCAAGGTTTTCTAAATGCTAATTCCTAACTATATATGGTCTATAACCTATGGTTTTTTCAGTGAATATATATATATATATAATCAGCTCACTTTACCCTTTGCAGCTTATAACTATTAGCCACCAGGGGTCACTACTAACCAAAAGCAGTCATTCTACTTGTAAATGGTGCCAATCGAGTGGAACCGCGGCCTAGGATTCACCACTGCTTCATCTCATTTTCCAAGAGAATGCAGATGTAAAGTGTTTTTGATGGTACGCCTGTGCATATTGAAATATTCAGAGCATATTATGAATTCCAGTTAACACATCAGTAAGCATTTTGGCCATCGGTGAATTCCACCTTTTTTCTCAATCGGAATAGGCAAGGATAATGACAGATATATTTTACAATGTTAGAAAGTACATCATTTTATTTAATTGTGTGAATAAAAAGAATCGCCTCCCCGTCGGGGAATTGAACCCCGGTCTCCCGCGTGACAGGCGGGGATACTGACCACTATACTAACGAGGACTTATTGGCATCAGTTAAACAGTGCTCACCTCCTTGGGGTTAAGGCATACCCTCGATCAATTCACAGTATTGTAATAGGCAGATTTGCTGCTTTTGGTTAGGACAAGTAATCTTTTTTCCTAAATATTACAATACAGAAATTCCTAGCCAAAAACAATCAGTTTTATCAAGAAATTATTTCATTGAAATAAATATCTATCTATCGATCTGTCTATCTGGCTATCTTTCTAACTATCAATATATATATTTATATATATATATCTATATAATCAGCTCACTTTACCATTTGCAGCTTATAACTATTAGCCACCAGGGGTCACTACTAACCAAAAGCAGTCATTCTACTTGTAAATTGTGCCAATCGAGTGGAACAGCAGCCTAGGATTCACCACTGCTTCATCTCATTTTCCAAGAGAATGCAGATGTAAAGTGTTTTTGATGGTACGCCTGTGCATATTGAAATATTCAGAGCATATTATGAATTTCAGTTAACACATCAGTAAGCATTTTGGCCATCAGTGAATTCAACCTTTTTTCTCTATCGGAATAGGCAAGGATAATGACAGATAAATTTTACAATGTTAGAAAGTACATCATTTTATTTAATTGTGTGAATAAAAGGAATCGCCTCCCCGTCGGGAAATTGAACCCCGGTCTCCCGCGTGACAGGCGGGGATACTGACCACTATACTAACGAGGACTTATTGGCATCAGTTAAACAGTGCTCACCTCCTTGGGGTTAAGGCATACCCTCGATCAATTCACAGTATTGTAATAGGCAGATTTGCTGCTTTTGGTTAGGACAAGTAATCTTTTTTCCTAAATATTACAATACAGAAATTCCTAGCCAAAAACAATCAGTTTTATCAAGAAATTATTTCATTGAAATAAATATCTATCTATCGATCTGTCTATCTGGCTATCTTTCTAACTATCAATATATATATTTATATATATATATCTATATAATCAGCTCACTTTACCATTTGCAGCTTATAACTATTAGCCACCAGGGGTCACTACTAACCAAAAGCAGTCATTCTACTTGTAAATGGTGCCAATCGAGTGGAACCGCAGCCTAGGATTCACCACTGCTTCATCTCATTTTCCAAGAGAATGCAGATGTAAAGTGTTTTTGATGGTACGCCTGTGCATATTGAAATATTCAGAGCATATTATGAATTCCAGTTAACACATCAGTAAGCATTTTGGCCATCGGTGAATTCCACCTTTTTTCTCAATCGGAATAGGCAAGGATAATGACAGATATATTTTACAATGTTAGAAAGTACATCATTTTATTTAATTGTGTGAATAAAAAGAATCGCCTTCCCGTCGGGGAATTGAACCCCGGTCTCCCGCGTGACAGGCGGGGATACTGACCACTATACTAACGAGGACTTATTAGCATCAGTTAAACAGTGCTCACCTCCTTGGGGTTAAGGCATACCCTCGATCAATTCACAGTATTGTAATAGGCAGATTTGCTGCTTTTGGTTAGGACAAGTAATCTTTTTTCCTAAATATTACAATACAGAAATTCCTAGCCAAAAACAATCAGTTTTATCAAGAAATTATTTCATTGAAATAAATATCTATCTATCGATCTGTCTATCTGGCTATCTTTCTAACTATCAATATATATATTTATATATATATATATCTATATAATCAGCTCACTTTACCATTTGCAGCTTATAACTATTAGCCACCAGGGGTCACTACTAACCAAAAGCAGTCATTCTACTTGTAAATTGTGCCAATCGAGTGGAACAGCAGCCTAGGATTCACCACTGCTTCATCTCATTTTCCAAGAGAATGCAGATGTAAAGTGTTTTTGATGGTACGCCTGTGCATATTGAAATATTCAGAGCATATTATGAATTTCAGTTAACACATCAGTAAGCATTTTGGCCATCAGTGAATTCAACCTTTTTTCTCTATCGGAATAGGCAAGGATAATGACAGATAAATTTTACAATGTTAGAAAGTACATCATTTTATTTAATTGTGTGAATAAAAGGAATCGCCTCCCCGTCGGGAAATTGAACCCCGGTCTCCCGCGTGACAGGCGGGGATACTGACCACTATACTAACGAGGACTTATTGGCATCAGTTAAACAGTGCTCACCTCCTTGGGGTTAAGGCATACCCTCGATCAATTCACAGTATTGTAATAGGCAGATTTGCTGCTTTTGGTTAGGACAAGTAATCTTTTTTCCTAAATATTACAATACAGAAATTCCTAGCCAAAAACAATCAGTTTTATCAAGAAATTATTTCATTGAAATAAATATCTATCTATCGATCTGTCTATCTGGCTATCTTTCCAACTATCAATATATATATTTATATATATATATATATATCTATATAATCAGCTCACTTTACCATTTGCAGCTTATAACTATTAGCCACCAGGGGTCACTACTAACCAAAAGCAGTCATTCTACTTGTAAATTGTGCCAATCGAGTGGAACAGCAGCCTAGGATTCACCACTGCTTCATCTCATTTTCCAAGAGAATGCAGATGTAAAGTGTTTTTGATGGTACGCCTGTGCATATTGAAATATTCAGAGCATATTATGAATTCCAGTTAACACATCAGTAAGCATTTTGGCCATCGGTGAATTCCACCTTTTTTCTCAATCGGAATAGGCAAGGATAATGACAGATATATTTTACAATGTTAGAAAGTACATCATTTTATTTAATTGTGTGAATAAAAAGAATCGCCTTCCCGTCGGGGAATTGAACCCCGGTCTCCCGCGTGACAGGCGGGCATACTGACCACTATACTAACGAGGACTTATTGGCATCAGTTAAACAGTGCTCACCTACTTGGGGTTAAGGCATACCCTCGATCAATTCACAGTATTGTAATAGGCAGATTTGCTGCTTTTGGTTAGGACAAGTAATCTTTTTTCCTAAATATTACAATACAGAAATTCCTAGCCAAAAACAATCAGTTTTATCAAGAAATTATTTCATTGAAATAAATATCTATCTATCGATCTGTCTATCTGGCTATCTTTCTAACTATCAATATATATATTTATATATATATATCTATATAATCAGCTCACTTTACCATTTGCAGCTTATAACTATTAGCCACCAGGGGTCACTACTAACCAAAAGCAGTCATTCTACTTGTAAATTGTGCCAATCGAGTGGAACAGCAGCCTAGGATTCACCACTTCTTCATCTCATTTTCCAGGAGAATGCAGATGTAAAGTGTTTTTGATGGTATGCCTGTGCATATTGAAATATTCAGAGCATATTATGAATTTCAGTTAACACATCAGTAAGCATTTTGGCCATCAGTGAATTCAACCTTTTTTCTCAATCAGAATAGGCAAGGATAATGACAGATATATTTTACAATGTTAGAAAGTACATCATTTTATTTAATTGTGTGAATAAAAGGAATCGCCTCCCCGTCGGGGAATTGAACCCCGGTCTCCCGCGTGACAGGCGGGGATACTGACCACTATACTAACGAGGACTTATTGGCATCAGTTAAACAGTGCTCACCTCCTTGGGGTTAAGGCATACCCTCGATCAATTCACAGTATTGTAATAGGCAGATTTGCTGCTTTTGGTTAGGACAAGTAATCTTTTTTCCTAAATATTACAATACAGAAATTCCTAGCCAAAAACAATCAGTTTTATCAAGAAATTATTTCATTGAAATAAATATCTATCTATCGATCTGTCTATCTTGCTATCTTTCTAACTATCAATATATATATTTATATATATATATATCTATATAATCAGCTCACTTTACCATTTGCAGCTTATAACTATTAGCCACCAGGGGTCACTACTAACCAAAAGCAGTCATTCTACTTGTAAATTGTGCCAATCGAGTGGAACAGCAGCCTAGGATTCACCACTGCTTCATCTCATTTTCCAAGAGAATGCAGATGTAAAGTGTTTTTGATGGTACGCCTGTGCATATTGAAATATTCAGAGCATATTATGAATTTCAGTTAACACATCAGTAAGCATTTTGGCCATCAGTGAATTCAACCTTTTTTCTCTATCGGAATAGGCAAGGATAATGACAGATATATTTTACAATGTTAGAAAGTACATCATTTTATTTAATTGTGTGAATAAAAGGAATCGCCTCCCCGTCAGGGAATTGAACCCCGGTCTCGCGCGTGACAGGCTGGGATACTGACCACTATACTAACGAGGACTTATTGGCATCAGTTAAACAGTGCTCACCTCCTTGGGGTTAAGGCATACCCTCGATCAATTCACAGTATTGTAATAGGCAGATTTGCTGCTTTTGGTTAGGACAAGTAATCTTTTTTCCTAAATATTACAATACAGAAATTCCTAGCCAAAAACAATCAGTTTTATCAAGAAATTATTTCATTGAAATAAATATCTATCTATCGATCTGTCTATCTGGCTATCTTTCTAACTATCAATATATATATTTATATATATATATATCTATATAATCAGCTCACTTTACCATTTGCAGCTTATAACTATTAGCCACCAGGGGTCACTACTAACCAAAAGCAGTCATTCTACTTGTAAATTGTGCCAATCGAGTGGAACAGCAGCCTAGGATTCACCACTGCTTCATCTCATTTTCCAAGAGAATGCAGATGTAAAGTGTTTTTGATGGTACGCCTGTGCATATTGAAATATTCAGAGCATATTATGAATTTCAGTTAACACATCAGTAAGCATTTTGGCCATCAGTGAATTCAACCTTTTTTCTCTATCGGAATAGGCAAGGATAATGACAGATAAATTTTACAATGTTAGAAAGTACATCATTTTATTTAATTGTGTGAATAAAAGGAATCGCCTCCCCGTCGGGAAATTGAACCCCGGTCTCCCGCGTGACAGGCGGGGATACTGACCACTATACTAACGAGGACTTATTGGCATCAGTTAAACAGTGCTCACCTCCTTGGGGTTAAGGCATACCCTCGATCAATCCACAGTATTGTAATAGGCAGATTTGCTGCTTTTGGTTAGGACAAGTAATCTTTTTTCCTAAATATTACAATACAGAAATTCCTAGCCAAAAACAATCAGTTTTATCAAGAAATTATTTCATTGAAATAAATATCTATCTATCGATCTGTCTATCTGGCTATCTTTCTAACTATCAATATATATATTTATATATATATATATCTATATAATCAGCTCACTTTACCATTTGCAGCTTATAACTATTAGCCACCAGGGGTCACTTCTAACCAAAAGCAGTCATTCTACTTGTAAATTGTGCCAATCGAGTGGAACAGCAGCCTAGGATTCACCACAGCTTCATCTCATTTTCCAAGAGAATGCAGATGTAAAGTGTTTTTGATGGTACGCCTGTGCATATTGAAATATTCAGAGCATATTATGAATTTCAGTTAACACATCAGTAAGCATTTTGGCCATCAGAGAATTCAACCTTTTTTCTCTATCGGAATAGGCAAGGATAATGACAGATATATTTTACAATGTTAGAAAGTACATCATTTTATTTAATTGTGTGAATAAAAGGAATCACCTCCCCGTCGGGGAATTGAACCCCGGTCTCCCGCGTGACAGGCGGGGATACTGACCACTATACTAACGAGTACTTATTGGCATCAGTTAAACAGTGCTCACCTCCTTGGGGTTAAGGCATACCCTCGATCAATTCACAGTATTGTAATAGGCAGATTTGCTGCTTTTGGTTAGGACAAGTAATCTTTTTTCCTAAATATTACAATACAGAAATTCCTAGCCAAAAACAATCAGTTTTATCAAGAAATTATTTCATTGAAATAAATATCTATCTATCGATCTGTCTATCTGGCTATCTTTCTAACTATCAATATATATATTTATATATATATATCTATATAATCAGCTCACTTTACCATTTGCAGCTTATAACTATTAGCCACCAGGGGTCACTACTAACCAAAAGCAGTCATTCTACTTGTAAATGGTGCCAATCGAGTGGAACCGCAGCCTAGGATTCACCACTGCTTCATCTCATTTTCCAAGAGAATGCAGATGTAAAGTGTTTTTGATGGTACGCCTGTGCATATTGAAATATTCAGAGCATATTATGAATTCCAGTTAACACATCAGTAAGCATTTTGGCCATCGGTGAATTCCACCTTTTTTCTCAATCGGAATAGGCAAGGATAATGACAGATATATTTTACAATGTTAGAAAGTACATCATTTTATTTAATTGTGTGAATAAAAAGAATCGCCTTCCCGTCGGGGAATTGAACCCCGGTCTCCCGCGTGACAGGCGGGGATACTGACCACTATACTAACGAGGACTTATTAGCATCAGTTAAACAGTGCTCACCTCCTTGGGGTTAAGGCATACCCTCGATCAATCCACAGTATTGTAATAGGCAGATTTGCTGCTTTTGGTTAGGACAAGTAATCTTTTTTCCTAAATATTACAATACAGAAATTCCTAGCCAAAAACAATCAGTTTTATCAAGAAATTATTTCATTGAAATAAATATCTATCTATCGATCTGTCTATCTGGCTATCTTTCTAACTATCAATATATATATTTATATATATATATATCTATATAATCAGCTCACTTTACCATTTGCAGCTTATAACTATTAGCCACCAGGGGTCACTTCTAACCAAAAGCAGTCATTCTACTTGTAAATTGTGCCAATCGAGTGGAACAGCAGCCTAGGATTCACCACAGCTTCATCTCATTTTCCAAGAGAATGCAGATGTAAAGTGTTTTTGATGGTACGCCTGTGCATATTGAAATATTCAGAGCATATTATGAATTTCAGTTAACACATCAGTAAGCATTTTGGCCATCAGAGAATTCAACCTTTTTTCTCTATCGGAATAGGCAAGGATAATGACAGATATATTTTACAATGTTAGAAAGTACATCATTTTATTTAATTGTGTGAATAAAAGGAATCACCTCCCCGTCGGGGAATTGAACCCCGGTCTCCCGCGTGACAGGCGGGGATACTGACCACTATACTAACGAGTACTTATTGGCATCAGTTAAACAGTGCTCACCTCCTTGGGGTTAAGGCATACCCTCGATCAATTCACAGTATTGTAATAGGCAGATTTGCTGCTTTTGGTTAGGACAAGTAATCTTTTTTCCTAAATATTACAATACAGAAATTCCTAGCCAAAAACAATCAGTTTTATCAAGAAATTATTTCATTGAAATAAATATCTATCTATCGATCTGTCTATCTGGCTATCTTTCTAACTATCAATATATATATTTATATATATATATCTATATAATCAGCTCACTTTACCATTTGCAGCTTATAACTATTAGCCACCAGGGGTCACTACTAACCAAAAGCAGTCATTCTACTTGTAAATGGTGCCAATCGAGTGGAACCGCAGCCTAGGATTCACCACTGCTTCATCTCATTTTCCAAGAGAATGCAGATGTAAAGTGTTTTTGATGGTACGCCTGTGCATATTGAAATATTCAGAGCATATTATGAATTCCAGTTAACACATCAGTAAGCATTTTGGCCATCGGTGAATTCCACCTTTTTTCTCAATCGGAATAGGCAAGGATAATGACAGATATATTTTAAAATGTTAGAAAGTACATCATTTTATTTAATTGTGTGAATAAAAGAATCGCCTTCCCGTCGGGGAATTGAACCCCGGTCTCCCGCGTGACAGGCGGGGGTACTGACCACTATACTAACGAGGACTTATTGGCATCACTTAAACAGTGCTCACCTCCTTGGGGTTAAGGCATACCCTCGATCAATTCACAGTATTGTAATAGGCAGATTTGCTGCTTTTGGTTAGGACAAGTAATCTTTTTTCCTAAATATTACAATACAGAAATTCCTAGCCAAAAACAATCAGTTTTATCAAGAAATTATTTCATTGAAATAAATATCTATCTATCGATCTGTCTATCTGGCTATCTTTCTAACTATCAATATATATATTTATATATATATATCTATATAATCAGCTCACTTTACCATTTGCAGCTTATAACTATTAGCCACCAGGGGTCACTACTAACCAAAAGCAGTCATTCTACTTGTAAATTGTGCCAATCGAGTGGAACAGCAGCCTAGGATTCACCACTGCTTCATCTCATTTTCCAAGAGAATGCAGATGTAAAGTGTTTTTGATGGTACACCTGTGCATATTGAAATATTCAGAGCATATTATGAATTTCAGTTAACACATCAGTAAGCATTTTGGCCATCAGTGAATTCAACCTTTTTTCTCTATCGGAATAGGCAAGGATAATGACAGATATATTTTACAATGTTAGAAAGTACATCATTTTATTTAATTGTGTGAATAAAAGGAATCACCTCCCCGTCGGGGAATTGAACCCCGGTCTCCCGCGTGACAGGCGGGGATACTGACCACTATACTAACGAGGACTTATTGGCATCAGTTAAACAGTGCTCACCTCCTTGGGGTTAAGGCATACCCTCGATCAATTCACAGTATTGTAATAGGCAGATTTGCTGCTTTTGGTTAGGACAAGTAATCTTTTTTCCTAAATATTACAATACAGAAATTCCTAGCCAAAAACAATCAGTTTTATCAAGAAATTATTTCATTGAAATAAATATCTATCTATCGATCTGTCTATCTGGCTATCTTTCTAACTATCAATATATATATTTATATATATATATCTATATAATCAGCTCACTTTACCATTTGCAGCTTATAACTATTAGCCACCAGGGGTCACTACTAACCAAAAGCAGTCATTCTACTTGTAAATGGTGCCAATCGAGTGGAACAGCAGCCTAGGATTCACCACTGCTTCATCTCATTTTCCAAGAGAATGCAGATGTAAAGTGTTTTTGATGGTACGCCTGTGCATATTGAAATATTCAGAGCATATTATGAATTTCAGTTAACACATCAGTAAGCATTTTGGCCATCAGTGAATTCAACCTTTTTTCTCTATTGGAATAGGCAAGGATAATGACAGATACATTTTACAATGTTAGAAAGTACATCATTTTATTAAATTGTGTGAATAAAAGGAATCGCCTCCCCGTCGGGGAATTGAACCCCGGTCTCCCGCGTGACAGGCGGGGATACTGACCACTATACTAACGAGGACTTATTGGTATCAGTTAAACAGTGCTCACCTCCTTGGGGTTAAGGCATACCCTCGATCAATTCACAGTATTGTAATAGGCAGATTTGCTGCTTTTGGTTAGGACAAGTAATCTTTTTTCCTAAATATTACAATACAGAAATTCCTAGCCAAAAACAATCAGTTTTATCAAGAAATTATTTCATTGAAATAAATATCTATCTATCGATCTGTCTATCTGGCTATCTTTCTAACTATCAATATATATATTTATATATATATATCTATATAATCAGCTCACTTTACCATTTGCAGCTTATAACTATTAGCCACCAGGGGTCACTACTAACCAAAAGCAGTCATTCTACTTGTAAATGGTGCCAATCGAGTGGAACAGCAGCCTAGGATTCACCACTGCTTCATCTCATTTTCCAAGAGAATGCAGATGTAAAGTGTTTTTGATGGTACGCCTGTGCATATTGAAATATTCAGAGCATATTATGAATTTCAGTTAACACATCAGTAAGCATTTTGGCCATCAGTGAATTCAACCTTTTTTCTCTATTGGAATAGGCAAGGATAATGACAGATACATTTTACAATGTTAGAAAGTACATCATTTTATTAAATTGTGTGAATAAAAGGAATCGCCTCCCCGTCGGGGAATTGAACCCCGGTCTCCCGCGTGACAGGCGGGGATACTGACCACTATACTAACGAGGACTTATTGGTATCAGTTAAACAGTGCTCACCTCCTTGGGGTTAAGGCATACCCTCGATCAATTCACAGTATTGTAATAGGCAGATTTGCTGCTTTTGGTTAGGACAAGTAATCTTTTTTCCTAAATATTACAATACAGAAATTCCTAGCCAAAAACAATCAGTTTTATCAAGAAATTATTTCATTGAAATAAATATCTATCTATCGATCTGTCTATCTGGCTATCTTTCTAACTAACAATATATATATTTATATATATATATATATATATATATATATATATATATATATATATATATATATATATATATATATATATATATGTATATATATATATATATATATATATATATATATATATATATATATATATATATATATATATATATATATATATATATATAATCAGCTCACTTTACCCTTTGCAGCTTATAACTATTAGCCACCAGGGGTCACTACTAACCAAAAGCAGTCATTCTACTTGTAAATTGTGCCAATCGAGTGGAACAGCAGCCTAGGATTCACCACTGCTTCATCTCATTTTCCAAGAGAATGCAGATGTAAAGTGTTTTTGATGGTACGCCTGTGCATATTGAAATATTCAGAGCATATTATGAATTTCAGTTAACACATCAGTAAGCATTTTGGCCATCAGTGAATTCAACCTTTTTTCTCTATCGGAATAGGCAAGGATAATGACAGATATATTTTACAATGTTAGAAAGTACATCATTTTATTTAATTGTGTGAATAAAAGGAATCGCCTCCCCGTCGGGGAATTGAACCCCGGTCTCCCGCGTGACAGGCGGGGATACTGACCACTATACTAACGAGGACTTCTTGGCATCAGTTAAACAGTGCTCACCTCCTTGGGTTTAAGGCATACCCTCGATCAATTCACAGTATTGTAATAGGCAGATTTGCTGCTTTTGGTTAGGACAAGTAATCTTTTTTCCTAAATATTACAATACAGAAATTCCTAGCCAAAAACAATCAGTTTTATCAAGAAATTATTTCATTGAAATAAATATCTATCTATCGATCTGTCTATCTGGCTATCTTTCTAACTATCAATATATATATTTATATATATATATATCTATATAATCAGCTCACTTTACCATTTGCAGCTTATAACTATTAGCCACCAGGGGTCACTACTAACCAAAAGCAGTCATTCTACTTGTAAATTGTGCCAATCGAGTGGAACAGCAGCCTAGGATTCACCACTGCTTCATCTCATTTTCCAAGAGAATGCAGATGTAAAGTGTTTTTGATGGTACGCCTGTGCATATTGAAATATTCAGAGCATATTATGAATTCCAGTTAACACATCAGTAAGCATTTTGGCCATCGGTGAATTCCACCTTTTTTCTCAATCAGAATAGGCAAGGATAATGACAGATATATTTTACAATGTTAGAAAGTACATCATTTTATTTAATTGTGTGAATAAAAAGAATCGCCTTCCCGTCGGGGAATTGAACCCCGGTCTCCCGCGTGACAGGCGGGCATACTGACCACTCTACTAACGAGGACTTATTAGCATCAGTTAAACAGTGCTCACCTACTTGGGGTTAAGGCATACCCTCGATCAATTCACAGTATTGTAATAGGCAGATTTGCTGCTTTTGGTTAGGACAAGTAATCTTTTTTCCTAAATATTACAATACAGAAATTCCTAGCCAAAAACAATCAGTTTTATCAAGAAATTATTTCATTGAAATAAATATCTATCTATCGATCTGTCTATCTGGCTATCTTTCTAACTATCAATATATATATTTATATATATATATCTATATAATCAGCTCACTTTACCATTTGCAGCTTATAACTATTAGCCACCAGGGGTCACTACTAACCAAAAGCAGTCATTCTACTTGTAAATTGTGCCAATCGAGTGGAACAGCAGCCTAGGATTCACCACTGCTTCATCTCATTTTCCAAGAGAATGCAGATGTAAAGTGTTTTTGATGGTACACCTGTGCATATTGAAATATTCAGAGCATATTATGAATTTCAGTTAACACATCAGTAAGCATTTTGGCCATCAGTGAATTCAACCTTTTTTCTCTATCGGAATAGGCAAGGATAATGACAGATATATTTTACAATGTTAGAAAGTACATCATTTTATTTAATTGTGTGAATAAAAGGAATCACCTCCCCGTCGGGGAATTGAACCCCGGTCTCCCGCGTGACAGGCGGGGATACTGACCACTATACTAACGAGGACTTATTGGCATCAGTTAAACAGTGCTCACCTCCTTGGGGTTAAGGCATACCCTCGATCAATTCACAGTATTGTAATAGGCAGATTTGCTGCTTTTGGTTAGGACAAGTAATCTTTTTTCCTAAATATTACAATACAGAAATTCCTAGCCAAAAACAATCAGTTTTATCAAGAAATTATTTCATTGAAATAAATATCTATCTATCGATCTGTCTATCTGGCTATCTTTCTAACTATCAATATATATATTTATATATATATATCTATATAATCAGCTCACTTTACCATTTGCAGCTTATAACTATTAGCCACCAGGGGTCACTACTAACCAAAAGCAGTCATTCTACTTGTAAATGGTGCCAATCGAGTGGAACAGCAGCCTAGGATTCACCACTGCTTCATCTCATTTTCCAAGAGAATGCAGATGTAAAGTGTTTTTGATGGTACGCCTGTGCATATTGAAATATTCAGAGCATATTATGAATTTCAGTTAACACATCAGTAAGCATTTTGGCCATCAGTGAATTCAACCTTTTTTCTCTATTGGAATAGGCAAGGATAATGACAGATACATTTTACAATGTTAGAAAGTACATCATTTTATTAAATTGTGTGAATAAAAGGAATCGCCTCCCCGTCGGGGAATTGAACCCCGGTCTCCCGCGTGACAGGCGGGGATACTGACCACTATACTAACGAGGACTTATTGGCATCAGTTAAACAGTGCTCACCTCCTTGGGGTTAAGGCATACCCTCGATCAATTCACAGTATTGTAATAGGCAGATTTGCTGCTTTTGGTTAGGACAAGTAATCTTTTTTCCTAAATATTACAATACAGAAATTCCTAGCCAAAAACAATCAGTTTTATCAAGAAATTATTTCATTGAAATAAATATCTATCTATCGATCTGTCTATCTGGCTATCTTTCTAACTAACAATATATATATTTATATATATATATATATATATATATATATATATATATATATATATATATATATATATATATGTATATATATATATATATATATATATATATATATATATATATATATATATATATATATATATATATATATATATATATATATATATAATCAGCTCACTTTACCCTTTGCAGCTTATAACTATTAGCCACCAGGGGTCACTACTAACCAAAAGCAGTCATTCTACTTGTAAATTGTGCCAATCGAGTGGAACAGCAGCCTAGGATTCACCACTGCTTCATCTCATTTTCCAAGAGAATGCAGATGTAAAGTGTTTTTGATGGTACGCCTGTGCATATTGAAATATTCAGAGCATATTATGAATTTCAGTTAACACATCAGTAAGCATTTTGGCCATCAGTGAATTCAACCTTTTTTCTCTATCGGAATAGGCAAGGATAATGACAGATATATTTTACAATGTTAGAAAGTACATCATTTTATTTAATTGTGTGAATAAAAGGAATCGCCTCCCCGTCGGGGAATTGAACCCCAGTCTCCCGCGTGACAGGCGGGGATACTGACCACTATACTAACGAGGACTTCTTGGCATCAGTTAAACAGTGCTCACCTCCTTGGGTTTAAGGCATACCCTCGATCAATTCACAGTATTGTAATAGGCAGATTTGCTGCTTTTGGTTAGGACAAGTAATCTTTTTTCCTAAATATTACAATACAGAAATTCCTAGCCAAAAACAATCAGTTTTATCAAGAAATTATTTGATTGAAATAAATATCTATCTATCGATCTGTCTATCTGGCTATCTTTCTAACTATCAATATATATATTTATATATATATATATCTATATAATCAGCTCACTTTACCATTTGCAGCTTATAACTATTAGCCACCAGGGGTCACTACTAACCAAAAGCAGTCATTCTACTTGTAAATTGTGCCAATCGAGTGGAACAGCAGCCTAGGATTCACCACTGCTTCATCTCATTTTCCAAGAGAATGCAGATGTAAAGTGTTTTTGATGGTACGCCTGTGCATATTGAAATATTCAGAGCATATTATGAATTCCAGTTAACACATCAGTAAGCATTTTGGCCATCGGTGAATTCCACCTTTTTTCTCAATCAGAATAGGCAAGGATAATGACAGATATATTTTACAATGTTAGAAAGTACATCATTTTATTTAATTGTGTGAATAAAAAGAATCGCCTCCCCGTCGGGGAATTGAACCCCGGTCTCCCGCGTGACAGGCGGGGATACTGACCACTATACTAACGAGGACTTATTGGCATCAGTTAAACAGTGCTCACCTCCTTGGGGTTAAGGCATACCCTCGATCAATTCACAGTATTGTAATAGGCAGATTTGCTGCTTTTGGTTAGGACAAGTAATCTTTTTTCCTAAATATTACAATACAGAAATTCCTAGCCAAAAACAATCAGTTTTATCAAGAAATTATTTCATTGAAATAAATATCTATCTATCGATCTGTCTATCTGGCTATCTTTCTAACTATCAATATATATATTTATATATATATATATCTATATAATCAGCTCACTTTACCATTTGCAGCTTATAACGATTAGCCACCAGGGGTCACTACTAACCAAAAGCAGTCATTCTACTTGTAAATTGTGCCAATCGAGTGGAACAGCAGCCTAGGATTCACCACTGCTTCATCTCATTTTCCAAGAGAATGCAGATGTAAAGTGTTTTTGATGGTACGCCTGTGCATATTGAAATATTCAGAGCATATTATGAATTTCAGTTAACACATCAGTAAGCATTTTGGCCATCAGTGAATTCAACCTTTTTTCTCTATCGGAATAGGCAAGGATAATGACAGATATATTTTACAATGTTAGAAAGTACATCATTTTATTTAATTGTGTGAATAAATGGAATCGCCTCCCCGTCAGGGAATTGAACCCCGGTCTCGCGCGTGACAGGCGGGGATACTGACCACTATACTAACGAGGACTTATTGGCATCAGTTAAACAGTGCTCACCTCCTTGGGGTTAAGGCATACCCTCGATCAATTCACAGTATTGTAATAGGCAGATTTGCTGCTTTTGGTTAGGACAAGTAATCTTTTTTCCTAAATATTACAATACAGAAATTCCTAGCCAAAAACAATCAGTTTTATCAAGAAATTATTTCATTGAAATAAATATCTATCTATCGATCTGTCTATCTGGCTATCTTTCTAACTATCAATATATATATTTATATATATATATCTATATAATCAGCTCACTTTACCATTTGCAGCTTATAACTATTAGCCACCAGGGGTCACTACTAACCAAAAGCAGTCATTCTACTTGTAAATTGTGCCAATCGAGTGGAACAGCAGCCTAGGATTCACCACTTCTTCATCTCATTTTCCAGGAGAATGCAGATGTAAAGTGTTTTTGATGGTACGCCTGTGCATATTGAAATATTCAGAGCATATTATGAATTTCAGTTAACACATCAGTAAGCATTTTGGCCATCAGTGAATTCAACCTTTTTTCTCAATCAGAATAGGCAAGGATAATGACAGATATATTTTACAATGTTAGAAAGTACATCATTTTATTTAATTGTGTGAATAAAAGGAATCGCCTCCCCGTCGGGGAATTGAACCCCGGTCTCCCGCGTGACAGGCGGGGATACTGACCACTATACTAACGAGGACTTATTGGCATCAGTTAAACAGTGCTCACCTCCTTGGGGTTAAGGCATACCCTCGATCAATTCACAGTATTGTAATAGGCAGATTTGCTGCTTTTGGTTAGGACAAGTAATCTTTTTTCCTAAATATTACAATACAGAAATTCCTAGCCAAAAACAATCAGTTTTATCAAGAAATTATTTCATTGAAATAAATATCTATCTATCGATCTGTCTATCTGGCTATCTTTCTAACTATCAATATATATATTTATATATATATATCTATATAATCAGCTCACTTTACCATTTGCAGCTTATAACTATTAGCCACCAGGGGTCACTACTAACCAAAAGCAGTCATTCTACTTGTAAATTGTGCCAATCGAGTGGAACAGCAGCCTAGGATTCACCACTGCTTCATCTCATTTTCCAAGAGAATGCAGATGTAAAGTGTTTTTGATGGTACGCCTGTGCATATTGAAATATTCAGAGCATATTATGAATTTCAGTTAACACATCAGTAAGCATTTTGGCCATCAGTGAATTCAACCTTTTTTCTCTATCGGAATAGGCAAGGATAATGACAGATATATTTTACAATGTTAGAAAGTACATCATTTTATTTAATTGTGTGAATAAATGGAATCGCCTCCCCGTCAGGGAAATGAACCCCGGTCTCGCGCGTGACAGGCGGGGATACTGACCACTATACTAACGAGGACTTATTGGCATCAGTTAAACAGTGCTCACCTCCTTGGGGTTAAGGCATACCCTCGATCAATTCACAGTATTGTAATAGGCAGATTTGCTGCTTTTGGTTAGGACAAGTAATCTTTTTTCCTAAATATTACAATACAGAAATTCCTAGCCAAAAACAATCAGTTTTATCAAGAAATTATTTCATTGAAATAAATATCTATCTATCGATCTGTCTATCTGGCTATCTTTCTAACTATCAATATATATATTTATATATATATATATATCTATATAATCAGCTCACTTTACCATTTGCAGCTTATAACTATTAGCCACCAGGGGTCACTACTAACCAAAAGCAGTCATTCTACTTGTAAATTGTGCCAATCGAGTGGAACAGCAGCCTAGGATTCACCACTGCTTCATCTCATTTTCCAAGAGAATGCAGATGTAAAGTGTTTTTGATGGTACGCCTGTGCATATTGAAATATTCAGAGCATATTATGAATTTCAGTTAACACATCAGTAAGCATTTTGGCCATCAGTGAATTCAACCTTTTTTCTCTATCGGAATAGGCAAGGATAATGACAGATAAATTTTACAATGTTAGAAAGTACATCATTTTATTTAATTGTGTGAATAAAAGGAATCGCCTCCCCGTCGGGAAATTGAACCCCGGTCTCCCGCGTGACAGGCGGGGATACTGACCACTATACTAACGAGGACTTATTGGCATCAGTTAAACAGTGCTCACCTCCTTGGGGTTAAGGCATACCCTCGATCAATTCACAGTATTGTAATAGGCAGATTTGCTGCTTTTGGTTAGGACAAGTAATCTTTTTTCCTAAATATTACAATACAGAAATTCCTAGCCAAAAACAATCAGTTTTATCAAGAAATTATTTCATTGAAATAAATATCTATCTATCGATCTGTCTATCTGGCTATCTTTCTAACTATCAATATATATATATTTATATATATATATATCTATATAATCAGCTCACTTTACCATTTGCAGCTTATAACTATTAGCCACCAGGGGTCACTACTAACCAAAAGCAGTCATTCTACTTGTAAATTGTGCCAATCGAGTGGAACAGCAGCCTAGGATTCACCACAGCTTCATCTCATTTTCCAAGAGAATGCAGATGTAAAGTGTTTTTGATGGTACGCCTGTGCATATTGAAATATTCAGAGCATATTATGAATTTCAGTTAACACATCAGTAAGCATTTTGGCCATCAGTGAATTCAACCTTTTTTCTCTATCGGAATAGGCAAGGATAATGACAGATAAATTTTACAATGTTAGAAAGTACATCATTTTATTTAATTGTGTGAATAAAAGGAATCACCTCCCCGTCGGGGAATTGAACCCCGGTCTCCCGCGCGACAGGCGGGGATACTGACCACTATACTAACGAGGACTTATTGGCATCAGTTAAACAGTGCTCACCTCCTTGGGGTTAAGGCATACCCTCGATCAATTCACAGTATTGTAATAGGCAGATTTGCTGCTTTTGGTTAGGACAAGTAATCTTTTTTCCTAAATATTACAATACAGAAATTCCTAGCCAAAAACAATCAGTTTTATCAAGAAATTATTTCATTGAAATAAATATCTATCTATCGATCTGTCTATCTGGCTATCTTTCTAACTATCAATATATATATTTATATATATATATCTATATAATCAGCTCACTTTACCATTTGCAGCTTATAACTATTAGCCACCAGGGGTCACTACTAACCAAAAGCAGTCATTCTACTTGTAAATGGTGCCAATCGAGTGGAACCGCAGCCTAGGATTCACCACTGCTTCATCTCATTTTCCAAGAGAATGCAGATGTAAAGTGTTTTTGATGGTACGCCTGTGCATATTGAAATATTCAGAGATTATTATCTATTCCAGTTAACACATCAGTAAGCATTTTGGCCATCGGTGAATTCCACCTTTTTTCTCAATCGGAATAGGCAAGGATAATGACAGATATATTTTACAATGTTAGAAAGTACATAATTTTATTTAATTGTGTGAATAAAAAGAATCGCATTCCCGTCGGGGAATTGAACCCCGGTCTCCCGCGTGACAGGCGGGGATACTGACCACTATACTAACGAGGACTTATTAGCATCAGTTAAACAGTGCTCACCTCCTTGGGGTTAAGGCATACCCTCGATCAATTCACAGTATTGTAATAGGCAGATTTGCTGCTTTTGGTTAGGACAAGTAATCTTTTTTCCTAAATATTACAATACAGAAATTCCTAGCCAAAAACAATCAGTTTTATCAAGAAATTATTTCATTGAAATAAATATCTATCTATCGATCTGTCAATCTGGCTATCTTTCTAACTATCAATATATATATTTATATATATATATCTATATAATCAGCTCACTTTACCATTTGCAGCTTATAACTATTAGCCACCAGGGGTCACTACTAACCAAAAGCAGTCATTCTACTTGTAAATGGTGCCAATCGAGTGGAACCGCAGCCTAGGATTCACCACTGCTTCATCTCATTTTCCAAGAGAATGCAGATGTAAAGTGTTTTTGATGGTACGCCTGTGCATATTGAAATATTCAGAGCATATTATGAATTCCAGTTAACACATCAGTAAGCATTTTGGCCATCGGTGAATTCCACCTTTTTTCTCAATCGGAATAGGCAAGGATAATGACAGATATATTTTACAATGTTAGAAAGTACATCATTTTATTTAATTGTGTGAATAAAAAGAAGCACCTTCCCGTCGGGGAATTGAACCCCGGTCTCCCGCGTGACAGGCGGGGATACTGACCACTATACTAACGAGGACTTATTAGCATCAGTTAAACAGTGCTCACCTCCTTGGGGTTAAGGCATACCCTCGATCAATTCACAGTATTGTAATAGGCAGATTTGCTGCTTTTGGTTAGGACAAGTAATCTTTTTTCCTTAATATTACAATACAGAAATTCCTAGCCAAAAACAATCAGTTTTATCAAGAAATTATTTCATTGAAATAAATATCTATCTATCGATCTGTCTATCTGGCTATCTTTCTAACTATCAATATATATATTTATATTACCTACTGGCGGTCGCCAGTAGGTATATATAGTTAGGATTTTTTCTCTATGGGTTTTTTGAAAATTCTATGTCTAATAACTTTGGCGTTTGTGGACGGAATTGGCTGAATTTTTCAGGAAAATGGCACATTTTGTTTCTGAGCAGCCCTTGAAAATTTGGGGGGGGTTCGTCCGGTGGGGGCCGAGAAAAAAGGGGGGTCCCAAAACGTGTTTTTAACATTGAGTTTTCCATAGGGCGGTTGGCCTCACTTTTAGCCCGAACGGCTGAATGGATTTGCACGAAACTTGGCAAAATTGTAGGGACTGGTAGCCCGATGTGCCTTTTGTAGGTCTCAATATATGTGCTCCAGTGGATTTTGAGAAATTAACGTTTAAAAAAATATATATATCTGTAACAGCGGACCAGTTAGCGCACTGGTTCGCGGACTTTTCGCGCAACGGAGCTTTGTGAAGCGAAGCTGATTGGTTCTCCGGCGTCTGTCAACATTCCAAACAGTCCGTAGCGGCCGCCATCTTGTCTCTCGGTAGGATCGAGAGACAAGAGGAGGCGAAAGCGAAGGGGCAAATGACCATAAGGGGGAATAGTAGATCCTCGCTGACCCCCTAGGTTTGATGTGGAGGTTTTAAAAGGGCCCCGCGGGGCAAAAAAAAAAATAATAATAATAATCGAACGGCTGAATGGATTTGCACGAAACTTGGCAAAATTGTAGGGACTGGTAGCCCGATGTGCCTTTGCTAGGTCTCAATATATGTGCTCCAGTGGATTTTGAGAAATTAACGTTCAAAAAAAGATATATATCTGTAACAGCGCTCCGCTTCGCGTACTTTTCGCGTTACGGAGGTTTGCGAAGGTGATTGGTTTTTCGGCGTCTGTAAACATTGCAAACAGTCCGTAGCGGCCGCCATCTTGTCTCTCGGTAGGATCGAGAGACAAGAGGAGGCCAAAGCGAAGGGGCAAATGACCATAAGGGGGCATAGTAGATCGTGCCTGACCCCCTAGGTTTGATGTGGAGGCTTTGAAAGGTTCTCGCAGGGCAAAAAAATATATACCGTTTTTTTAGTTTTTTTGCGTGGAGTGCGCTCGGTTCGCGAACCGGGAAACGTTCTGGGGAAGCGTACTTTCTTGAAAATTAGTGAAAAAAGTTAGAGTACAATAATAATTGTGAGTGATCAGATGTAGGGTAGCTCTGAGAAGAGCTTTTGGGTTTATGGTACATTTAGGTACTTATAAGTAGGTACCAATGCACATTCTTAAATTCAGAGTGAAAACTCTGTTGCCCTCATCTGAGAAGTGAACTCCATCTCCTCTGTAGATATCTTGCATGTAGTAACGCAAGTTATTGTTGTACAGGGAGCCCATTCCATGGTCTCTCATGTAAGCTGAAACAGATTTGTTTACATGCTTCCTCGACTTCTCAATTTGTGGACAAAATTGGTTTGACCACCTCCATTTCTGTCTTTGGCATATATTTGAATATACCAAGGCAGTCTGAGGAAAAAGTGCCATCAATTGTTCAAAGGTGTCCTTTAAAAGCATTTCCAGACCTACCCCAGTCAAAGTGCCCAAATCATTACCTCCACAGTGCACAATTAACAGGTCAGGTTTGGGCAAATGCATAAAGGTTTTCACCAATGGTATCAATTGGTGACATTTTAATCCTCTGTGGCCAAACCACTTAATTTCCACATCTTGTAAATTGAGGTTAGGTAAATTCCTGTTTTCAGCGTACCTTTGAGCCCAATATATGTAACTATGTCCAACAATCCAGACAGAAAACATGGCGAGAGAAGGTTCTGCTGCAGTCAGATGAAGTGTGGCAATGAAATGGCAGTTGAAAAAATGAGAGTGTAAAATGAAAAAAACTGAGGAGTTTCTGTGTTAATGAAGCAGTAAGAGTGATTGGTGGATTTTGATTGCTGAAAACAGAAAGTTAGTGTGAATGGATGAGTTCGTTGAAAGATGTATTTTGAGTGGCGAAGAAAAAATCATTAAATGGAAGAATGCTCTGGATATGCAGGTGCACTGAGAGTTCAGAGTTGAATTGCAACATTGTTGTGTGAGAGGTCTTGCAAGAGGTGGTTGCTATGCAGAAAAAGCAGAGAGGGGAAGGGGGGTAAAGGGTTTTGCTTTGAAAAAAAGTGAGGGAAGAGTTTTGATTGGATGACATGAGATATATGTGTGAAGAATTACAGCATTTCTGTGCTTTTGATAGCTGCAGACTCTGGAGTGCATACCTTTTGCTCTGCTGAAGACAAATTGGTGTGTTTCTGAGACTGTTTTGAAACTCAAAGTATTTGCTAAGGTGAGAAAAGATTTCTTTAATTTAGATAGAAAATAGTGTGCTTTAAGGAGAAAATTATGAAGAAAGTTGTGTTTTTCAAATGTTGCTTTGTCTCAAGTGTTTCACAAATAGATTTTGTTTCTTTGAGAAATTGTAATTGGAGAAAATGTGAAGTATTAGTACTGACAGGGCTTTTATGTGCATAGGAGCTGTGGAGTGTTTTCAAATTATGACTTGTAAATCGTTTTTGAGAAAAAGCAATTGTTTTAATATTGATGAGAAGGACATAATGGTGTCTGCTTCTTTATAAGGTAATTGAGAGTCTGTGATGTTATTTTTCCCATTTCAATGTAAGAAGTTTGTCTGTGGAGCAAATTGCTTGTAAATATGCTCCCACCTGTGCATGGCAAATTTAGATTTTGAATGTTTCCGTTACATAGGCATGTTAAAGGTGACGGAAAATGCTGCAAAGGCAATCAAAAAATGCTTTTATGTGTCTTAAGGACATTTTAAGTCATTTCCCCATGTGCAGTGTTTTCAAATTATGAGTTGAAAATCGTTTTTGAGGTAAAGGAATGTTTTCAAAATTTATGTGCGCCATATGACCCCAAATTTCTTTTTCAGGGGTGCAGTAGGGTGTTCTTGAGACACCCCTGCACCGTCGGAAAAATTCGTAATTTGCGATGAGGTAATTGCTAATCGCAAATTGTACCTTCATTCCTATGGGCCTCCTGCTGCATGGAAATGAATGGGTAATTTGTAATTAGCAAATAGGTCATCGCAAACTAGGAATGGTAAAGAATCGCTATTTATTTCTTAAAGTTCGCTATTTAGGAAATGCAAAAAACTTTGATGATACATATGGCGGTTTATTTCTAACAAGATAAGAAGCATAGGGATAGATTTATGATGACTGGCGCATCATTAGGGATGTGTTAGTCATTCTGTGCCGCTGTTCCGTCACCTACGGTGTGCTGCATTTACAATGCGGCGCATCATGGGGCAAAAACAGCACAGATGCGTGACTTATTTGTGTCGTAAAGTTGGCGCATTGCTGGAGTTGTATCGCAAGTGTGATGAAGCTCCAGTAAGGTTGAGGGGTGCCCCTGTCGCAGGGTTTCTGTTCTGACACAGAACTGTGGACAGAGGATTGGAACCTCGGCGAATTAGGGTGTCCCAAAAGTCACCTTAGTAATCAAAACCCCTTAGCAAGCTAGGTACAGTGACACATTGGATATAACAAATTCTCAATGTTTAGACAATCCAGAATATGAACTTATAGTACCTCAGGATACGTGGAACTCATGAACAGTCGGTCGTTATATATTTCTTAGAAACGAGAACATGGAGTTAAGAAGAACACATGTGTATTTGAAATGTTTATTTACTAATGCCGTCTTCTCAGGCGTAGTATCTTACATTATACAAGTACACATATTATCAGTAGCAAAATTACCAGCATAGTTAATAGTACATAAAAAGCGAATGGTGACAGTATGTTAACATGCTGTAAATGAATAAGAGTTAGCAACACTTATAAGCAGCCGCGGGCCGTGGAGGGAGTTACGGTGGGGCAGGGAGGCGGGGAGGGGGAGAAGCAGGGTGGAGAATACAAGTACACATATTATCAGTAGCAAAATTACCAGCATAGTTACTAGTACATAAAAAGCGAATGGTGATAGTATGTTAACATGCTGTAAATGAATAAGAGTTAGCAACACTTATAAGCAGCCGCGGGCCGTGGAGGGAGTTACGGTGGGCAGGGAGGCGGGGAGGGGGAGGGGCAGGGTGGAGAGGGCTTCACCCTGCCCCTCCCCCTCCCCGCCTCCCTGCCCCACCGTAACTCCCTCCACGGCCCGCGGCTGCTTATATCTCACCCTCCCTAATACACATAATATATTATTTGCTAAGAAGGTCTCTTTGTGTTGGTTTAGGGCGTGCCGATACTTTAGTGTCTTAGATTTGAAGGAATCACATCAGCATAGAAAAGATAATCCATATGCCGTGCTTAATATCGCCAACGGCATTGTGCCATAATATTCTAGCATGCGATTGCGGAACAGTGTCAGCAGCTGCAGGGCGGGAGCTTGCACAGGAGGGACATCCATATTTAAAAATGTAAAAAAGCACAAGAGTGTCGCTGGTAATGCAAGTAAAAATGGGAATCCACGAAGCAGAGTGGAAAAAATAGAATGTAAGAAAGCAGGGATGACTCCAAAGATTTTCTCAAATGAAGTCACGAGACCACTGGTAACAACTTTAAAAAAGTGCGCCAGCCTCTTTGTGGAGGATGCGTTAGAGATAGTCCGAACTATCTTGCTGAAATGGAAAGGCGAATCTGTATTTAAAAGGGTCTGCAGCTCTGTACGGGTGTTCGCTGTGTGAAGGACGAAAGTTTCACGGGCCGAACTCAAGGCCACCTCTCTCTGAGACAAAATAGCTCTTATTCTTGCCATGCCGTTGAAATGTGCTGCCATGGTTGGTATTTGTGGCCAGATTGAAAACTCCCTATGTTCATGTGTGGGAGGAAATAGAACATTTCTGCAGCAAATAACCCGTTCATTTACTGTTACTATAAAATGAATACTTTTAATTAACTCAGAACAATCTTCATTATTGAGCATCAAATAACTACCATTTTCCAAGAACTTGAACGTGGGGATGATAGCAGGAACTGGTGTGCCTTGCAACACGCAAGCCATATTTGGTCGGTGTTTGTTGCATGAATCGTGTAACTGTATGTGCCTACACATTAGTGAATGATCTGGCGTCTCAGTGCATTCCTCTCCATTCAGATAAAGTTCTTGATCATCTTTGAAAATCTGTATGTGTATGGAAGCGACCAGACTTGATGAAGAAAACCACTACCTAAAGGTTAATAACGACCTATTGGTATATATTTCATACAATTTGAAAACTTATATAAAGCAAAAGGCAGCGTTATTAAACCGTGGATAAGGCACGTTGCCAAAGCAGTCAACCTTTTGGATTTATACTGGAAATGTTAAAGGAAGAATTACGGAGTAGGGCCTGTAAATCTTTAATAGACAACGAGTAAAATTACTCCAACATCGTATTCCTTTAACTCCGGGATAGTAGGGGTGTTTAATTTTTTAGAAGTAGCCAATCCAAAGCATTTGGTCTGGGAAATTGTTTCATTCACAAACAACATATGTTTTGGGATGAGACATGCACGGTGGAAAGCCTCAGTGCCTTGTACCTGCCAGGTTCGTGAACCCCAAACTGATGTAGATCCTTGATATTTTTACTCTGTATTACGTTAGCATGGTCTCATTACTGGTTTAAACGCCATTTTTCCTTTTTTGTAACTTCTGCACACGACACTTAGTTGTTGCTTTAGCTTTCAGCCTACCTGCGTCAAGATCTATGCCTGCTTCAAGCAGGCGCAGGGTTTTGATGTAGCTTTGTCCTATCTGATTGTAAATGCGGCACACCGTGGGTGGCAGAGCAGCGGTGCACGTTAACTGGTGCATCCCTGGGGATGTGCTAGTTAATATAAATCTGCCCCTTTACATTTAATTATGTGCAGGGGACACAGAGTAGGTGAGGTTTATCCAAGGTTAAGAAGAGATGAGTCCTGTTCAGTGAAAAATTGGAGATAGGCTTCAGTATATTATATACTTAAGTAGTGTGTTAAGTTTTTGATGACTGTTATTAATTTACTGTTGGGTAATAGTGGTTAATAACATTTTTTATTATATTTTACCACAGATTCAACTGCAGATTATTTCAAGATTTTAGGATGCCTAGCAAAGAAAGAGTAAGAAAGGCTGCAAAACGTCAAAGACAGCAGGACCATGGAAGAATGCAGCAGTCCTCTAACAAAAAGATTTGTCAAGTCACCAAGAAAGCACCGGGTAAGAGTCGAAAAACAGTCATAAGAAATATGTGTGGTAAAAAAAATATTACTACAGAAAATGTTTCACTCCAGAAAAGGAAACAAAATTCAAATGGTAAGGAAAGGCCAATGAGAAATGTTACTGCTAGAGTAAGAGATAACTCTATGCATGAAAGTAGAAGGAAACAAGAGTTTAGGGATATTCGTAAACGAATGTTCCGCAACAGGATAATTGGGAATTTGTTAAAAAATATTAAGAAAGGTCAGCAGAAAGTGGTTTTTTATAAGAGAAAAAAAATTGTTGAGAAAGTTATTGATCAGGCATTTGAAATTAAACGTAAGTTATTTATTTTGACAATCAATAGAATTCGGAAGCTAAACAAGGTAATTTATGATTTCAAAAGAAATAGTAGATGGAAGAGAATAGTTAATCGTAGTAATTTTTGTGAAGTTTTTTCTGGAGAATGGATGCATAGTTCCAGCTCTGAGGCATTTTTTAATGAGGAGAGTTATATCCAGGATAATGATTTGGTGCATGCAGTTGACACCAGTGGTCGAGCTTATGAAGTGAAAGATGGTTGTCCAGTTGAAAAAGAAAAACTTGTGACAACAGAGATAGAAGAGGTGTTAGGTAATGAGGTTTTAGGGAGACGTCCTAAGGGTCCTGTGTACACCTGGAAGTGTAGTAGTATTTGCAGTGTACGACAGGATTCCATCAATTTGCTTTGTGATTTTATACGGTCATTTAGTAAGAACAGTTTGAAGCAGAAAATGAAGTTGTTGCAAGAATTAGATCCTTGCAGAGTGAGAGAAGTGATAGGTTTGCATGGTCATTCACTGGCTTGTCTTTCCAGGAGAGTATGCCACAGTGTTTTTCATCATTTCAGGATGCTAGCAGTGCATCATAATAAAGTGAGGAAATTAGTTAGAATGTTGTATTATGCTAAGAGTCCAGCAATTATGCTTAAACAATTATGCGCTGCTCTTTTGCATGGTTCTGAAATAGATGTGAAGAATATATGTGAAGAAATTGAGTTTTGTTACTTTGGAAGTAAAGAGGAGAATGTTGAAATTGACCAAGAAGAAGAGAGTAATGTGGAAGATAGTGTACAGGTTTCCAGTACAGATAATTTCCAGAGGGAAATTGCGACGTTTGAGGTGAAATCAAGTGAGAGGCCAAATTTCACTTGTGTGTGTTGTCGACGCACTTATTATAAGAATCACACTAAGTTAGTGGATTTATATGGAAAAAGTGAAAGGGAAAATAATAGTGAATGGAAGGATTTTACAACATACTTGATGGTAGAAAATTGTTTTGATTTGGGATTGGATCAACGTGTGTGTACTTATTGTTGTAACAAATTAAATCAAAACCAGATGCCTGCTAGAGCAGTTCATAATAATCTGGAATTGGTTGAGATTCCTTCTGAATTGAAGGATTTAAATACTTATGAATCTATTTTGATTCAAAGTATCCATCCCTTTCAGGCTATTGTAAGAATGGAGCCAAAGACAGGGAAATTGCCTCCATCAGATTTACAGAGAGGATTAAAGGGAAGAGTTGTTTATTTGCCTCTAGATTTGAAGAAAAACATTAACACAATTGGAGTAGAAAAAGTGGAAGAGGAACCTCTTGTTATCTTAGTTAATGGGGTTCCGACAAAGAATAAGAAAATATGGCAAGATTTAGTAGATGTTAGGAAAGTCAAAAGGGCAACATTGTATTTGAAAAAATATAATAAGTACTATAAAAATGTATATGTTGCAGAAGAGGAAGTAAGTGAGGAAGAGGATAGCGATTTGTGTGCTGGTCAAATTGAGAATGTAGAATCCTGTACTAGTGAAGAAATATATGAACATTATAGTGTTCATCCTTTGCATTCCAAGGAAGTTATGGGGAATGCTATTGAGTTGTTTCAAATGAAACAAGCGAAAGGGAGTCCCATTAGTGTTTGGGAGGAAAGTTTGGAAGCTCGGTGTTTCCCACAGCTTTTTCCAACAGGTCAGGGAGGAAGATATGATGAGCGACCTCATCAAATTCCTGCTTCTGAATACCGGACTTTGCGATTGTATGCAGGAGATGCTAGGTTTCGACAATGCATTCCTTATTTGTTTCATCTCCTGTTTGAAAGCGATCTGTCTGGACTGTCATATGCAGTGAACCACATCTTGAAAAGTGGTATACACATGCAAAACATCTCGGCAAGTGACTTTATGGATAAAGTCAATGTCCAAGACAGTATTTTGGATTCTCACCTGATTAATCTCATGGCGTGTCAGCGTGGTACTAATGAGTACTGGTACCGTCGTCATGGTGATTTAAAATGTATGCTAAGGAACTTAGGAACTCCCACATGGTTCCTCACTTTGAGCTGTGCTGAGTATGGCTGGGAAGACTTACTTGAATTTCTACGAGAGGCAAATGCTAACGTAGAAAACATCGAATTCAAGACACCCGGAGAACTGTGCTCTTTGGATCCAGTCAATGTATGTAGGTACTTCAATCATAGATTTGAAGGTATGATGTCTTTCATCATGAATAAGAAGAATCCACCTCTTGGAGAGGTGTTGGATTTCTTCTGGAGGAAGGAGTACCAAGCAAGAGGTGCTCCTCATATACATATGTTGCTGTGGATCAAGGATGCACCTAAATTTGGAACGGATGCAGAAGACTCAGTGATGAGTTTCATAGAACAGTATTCTACGTGTGCTGTTCCAAACGCAAAGGAGAAAAAAAGCCTACGAGAAAAAGTTCTACGTTTCCAAAGCCATCGATGTGGAAAGTACTGTCGTCGTAAATTCCGGAACAAAGACAAGTTCTACACCAAATGTCGTTTCGGCTTTCCACGACCGGTGATTTCTAAAGGAAGAGTGAACAGTTTGATGTCTTCGCTGCGACATAATGTGATGAAGAAATCACCTAAAAACACATACAATTTGAAGAGGAACGAAGAGTCTAAGTACATCACCGACTACAACCCGGTGATTTTGTCCATGTGGAATGCTAACATGGATATACAGTTTGTGGCTGATAACTGTATGGCTGTGGCTCGGTATGTGACATCTTACATCACCAAAAAAGAGAAGACAGAATTGAAGGATATGTGGGAGGACATTTCCCATGAAAAGAGCCTCAGCAAGAAGTTGTACAGTTTCAGTCTGAAGATGTTGTCGCATCGAGAAATCGGAGCTTACGAATGTTCTGACCGGTTGTCTTCAGCAAGTCTCTATGCCAAGTCCAGGAGTATCGTTTGGGCGAGTGTTGGTCTTGCTGCAACGCGTAATCGAGTTCTGAAACCTGTGCGGGAAATTGAGTATTTGGCGGAAAAGGAGCCAAACAGTACCGACATTTTGAAGAGCAACATGTTGGATACATATTATCCAAATCGAAGCAGTCACCTCGAGAATGTTTGTCTGTATGAGGTTCTGCAAAATTACATATTCAAGAGGAACATCAAAGAAGATACTGAGAAAGGAGTGTATGCTGTAATAGGAAGTGAGGGATGTCTGGTCAAGCAAAGAAAATGCCACTTGATAAACCATCGAAAATTGAGTGGCGAATCTCCTGAAAAAAAGGAGTTTTTCTATTTAGTACTTTTGCAACTTTTTAAGCCTTGGCGTGCAGAAGAGGAACTGCTTGGAGATTTCCTCTGTTACGAAGACTCATTCAATGCTGCCAAGGAGACCATAGAATGTCCTGCTTTTCCCAAATATGTAGAAATGTTGAATGTGGAAATTGAGCAGGAAGCAACGATTGCAGCCGAGATTGCCAGAGACAGTTCTCAGGACAGTCAGAGTTCTGCTTCATTGAGTCAGGATCCACTAGGAGGACCTCTTATTGAAAATGAAGCTGCCACTGCTATGAATGAAGTGGAAAGAGCCATGGCACATGCTCAAGAGGATGCGGTTAACTTAGAAGAGTTGGAAAGGCAACTCAACGTTGAGCAGAGGAAAATATATGACGAAGTTACCATGCAAATTGATCATGGATTAAGTCATGATAAGAAAGAGTGCTCATGTACGTCGTTGAAGCCTGTCCGACTGTACGTGAGTGGAGAAGCGGGAACTGGAAAAAGTTTCCTTATTAAAGCAATTTCATGTTATTTGCAGGAAAGGACAGAGTCATCGCTGTCTTGTGTTGTCACCGCTCCAACTGGACTGGCAGCACATAACATTAAAGGGATTACTTTACATTGTTTACTGATGCTGCCAGTGGAGCATGACAACAAATTAGAATATCACAAGCTATCTGGAGATGCTTGTTTTGAAGTTTCAAGAGTGTTGAGGAAAATGAAACTTCTTATCATTGACGAAGTAAGCATGGTTTCCAATGTCATGCTTGCCTTTGTGCATTTGAGAATGCAAGAAGTTCTCAAAACAGAGTATGATGTGTTATTTGGTGGCAAACACATCATTGTTTTTGGAGATCTTCTGCAGCTGACACCAGTGAAAGGGCAACCTGTGTTCAAAATGCTCACGCATGAAGATACCAGGAAGTGCTTAGGGAGTATTGGCAATGTCAATATATGGTTAAACTTCAATTATGCTGAACTGCATGAAAATATGCGTCAGGCAAAGGATGAAGTTTACAAGACTATTCTACAAGATGTTAGAATTGGAAAAGTGACCGAGCATGGGAAAGAAGCTTTACATGCACGATTACTGACAAATTTATATCCAGACGAAGATGTTGTGCCTGAGAATATTTTTCAGAAAGTTACTGAGAAAAAATCTGGAATATGTTTGATGCCAACTCTTGCAGAATGTGCCAAATTCAACAACAAAATGTTGCATTTAGAAAAGCAAGAGATTGTGAAATTGGAAGCTATTGACAGAGTAGAGCATATGGGATCAACAATTATTTTGTCTGAGAATCTGAAAACAAAATTGGATTCATTAGAGAAGAGTATATCTAAAACTGCGGGTTTTGAAAAGACTCTGAATGTGTGCTTGAACTGCCGTATAATTTTAAGAAGGAATTTACATGTTGAAAGAGGTCTGGTAAATGGATCAATGGGTAATGTTGTTGATTTTGTGAAATACAGAAATAGAGATGGAATTGAATTTTTAAAAATTAAATTTGATGGCATTGAGGAAGTACAGCTAATTGCTCGTTGTTCTGCTAGATTTTTGCTTGTAAAAGACTTATATGTTCGTCGTAAGCAGTTTCCTGTTTGCTTGGCATATGCGGTGACAATCCATAAATCGCAAGGTTTAAGTGTAGACTGTGCATTGGTGAATATTGGCAGTTCTGTGTTCAAGGAGGGTATGGCATATGTGGCATTGTCACGAGTTAGGACTTTATCGGGATTGTACTTGATTGAGTGTGATGTCACAAACATTTGTGCGGATCTAGATTGTGTTAAGGAATACAATAGGTTGAGAAGAGAGTATGCGCCACATTTGCCTCAGTATCCTTTGTTTGAGAAGCGTGTGGTAGGCCGGAAACGAAGAAATGTGACCAATACTGGGGAGGTTGTAGCAAAAAGACGAAAAGTTGATGAACCTGAAATTATAAGCAGAAACAAAAAGGATTCTGTTGAAGATGTTGTTGGTTTTCAATTTGAAAACAGTTCTGGTGTCAACTGCTATGCTAATGTAGTGGTTAATGTTGTCTTTTCTCTAGAAACTTTAAAAGAACAGATTGTGGTCAATTCGGATCAAAGATTTTGCAGTTTGTTAAATTCTGTGTTAGAGAAATGTAGCACTGATAGAACAAAGATAGAAAGTGTGTCTGAAATTCGAAATCTGTTAGACAGATGTTCAGGCCAAACACAATTCTCTCAAAATAGTCAGCAAGATTGTCAGGAGTTTTTAATGTATATGCTTGATGTATTGCATGATGAAGGTGTAGATGTAGATCACCTGTTTGGGCTTTCTTATCAATGGCAGCATGACTGCGAGAACTGTAGGGTATCAGCTACTACTAGTGTAGACTCAGAAAGATTTATATATTTAACTTTGCCAGACAGTAAATCAGTCTCTTTTAATAAGCTAGTAAAAGCAGCTGATCACAACATGGAGTGTAGCCAATGTAAATCTGAAATGATGTCCACATTATTTATACGAACATATGGCCAGTATGTCATTTTAATGTTCCAACGATGTAGGCCTGATGGAACAAAATTGACAACTTTAATTAAAAAGTTTGTGGCTTCACAGTTGTCAATATCAGGAAGGACTTTTGTAACTGTAGCAATTATATATCATGATGGTCCTTCAATAACATCAGGACATTATACAGCTTATTTAAAGTGTAGAAATGGCTGGTCATTCTGCAATGATTCTGTTTTAATTTTCAAAAAAAAATTACCTTTTGACCTTAAAAATTCTTACCTGGTGTTTTTAAAACCAAAATTTTAGAGAAGGAATCTCGGGATTTGCTCTGAGGAATTTCAAGAGGTTCTAATGGCTCCTACACTATTTGGCCTTGAGGATAAGTGTAGTACAGAGACATAACTTTTTACCATAACAATGGACGTTATTGAGAAATACGTGCAGTTTGAATGAGTTCAGAAAAACTATTTCTTTTTATAAGCTAATTGAAGCAGCGAATCAAAACATGGAGTAGAGGGAATGTAAGTCTGCAATGCTGTCTACTGTTTTACATTGCTTTGTGATTAAAAGTGATGTAGAGAATTAAATAATTGTACTAGTCATAAAGGTAGTGTAAGTCTGCTTCATAGTAAGCAGTATCAGTGTGATAGGAAATGTAGAATATGATTGAGCAAGAAGGGGAAGATATTACTAGTCCAGGATTGTGTAAATGATCTTCAACATTTTAATTCTGAAAGTTGCGGAAATGCGAAAAGACGGGATTGGCTTACAAGAAATCCAAGAGTTATACATGGCTCTGACACGATTTGGCCTTGTGGAATCGTGTGGTAGAGAGCGAGAAGTCATTTATTGTATGTAACATGTTTTTGAAAACGATGGAGGTTTTCTTTCAGAAAGTGGCGGGTTGAAAGTAATAACAGCACAACAGAGTGTAAGCTGTTCATAGGACATCCTTGGCCGTCATGGAAAGTAAGTTAACTTTAAGGAGTTCTGAATTCTGATTTGTAATGTATGGGTTTTTTAAACACAATCATTTTGATTGTGTTTTTTTTTCCCCGCTGTTATATGATGAATACCTTCAAGTCACTGTTTTAGTGAAATTTGATACATTCTGAGAACAGCAAAAATAAACCATTTAACATGTATAATTAATTCTGTTCTGTTTGCATTTATGATGTACATGTAGAACTGTGTAGGAGGCATGGAGAAGGTGAGGCTTCTGTCAGTGTCAAAGTTGTTGCATACAGTGCTCATATTCTACGTAGTCTTTTATATTTCATTACTTTCACTGTTTCTGACAGATCTAAAACATTTTTTTTTAAAAGAACAGTAAGTATAAGGGAAGGAAACAGACAGTTATGTTAAAAGAAACACAGCTATAGGGAATAAACTAGGGATACTGTTACCCGCAATCCTCTGCTGATGATGTCACTGAGCATGTCATGAATGATGTAATATGTGACATCATCAGCAGTGGATTACGGGTAATAGTATCTCTAGTTTACTCCCCTATAGCTGTCTTTCTTTTAATATAACTGTCTGTTTCCTTCCCTTATACTTACTGTTCTTTTTTAAAAAAAAAATTTTTGGGTTCGCTTCCGGTTCGCGTACCGGGAACGAAGAAAAAAAAATATTTAAAAAAAAAATTATTCATAAACATATAAAATATATTTTTGGATTTAAAGAAGAATACATTTTACAGCTACAGATATTAGCTGTTAAAAAACCAATGAAATTCACAGAAAAAACCATAGGTTATAGACCATATATAGTTAGGAATTAGCATTTACAAAACCTTGAAAATTCACTGAAAAAACCATAGGTTATAGACCATATATAGTTAGGAACTAGCATTTAAAAAACCTTATTTTACTCACACAAAACCATTGAAATTCCATATATAGTTAGTTGCACTAACTATATATCGCGCACCCGCAATCCACTGCTGATGATGTAACATATTACATCATTCATGACATGGTCAGTGACATCACTGATGACATCACTGATGACATCTCAAATGACATCACTGATGACAACATCCAGTGACTGTATGTTTCTGTAAAGTTAAAATATGTCTTAGATATTGAAGAATGAGCGGATGTATAAGTGTCTGGATGAAGGATTTAGTAGGTGCGTGACTGACTGTATGAGTGAGTGATTAAATGTGTCTCACTGAATGCATGGGTTAGTGACTAAACTGTCTTAATTTGTGCATCATTATGTCTGTTGTGATGTAAACTGCTGCATGTGTTGATCATTAGCTATACGAGAGGCTATATGTGTTATTAATTGGTTGCCCAAGTATTTCTATGGGAGATTGAGTTTGTGTGGGGGTGGCTGGGAGGTGTGTGACTCTGTGCATAGATGTGTGAGCAGTGGATTCACTAGGTGTATGAGTTCAAGAGTGCATGTGGAAAAAGCTACATGGGCGGTTGACTGTGTGCATGAGTGTATTGATGAGTGAATGGATATCTCAATGCTACATGTCATAGTAAGTACATATGTAAAACACAGTACATGTGAGAGTTGGCATATATAAATAACTGTGCATGAGAGCCACTGAATGTGTGAGTGGCTGTATGGATCATTGTGAACTTGTACCAGGGATTGTATAAGAGAGTAAATATGTGTTAGTATATGTTTCAATAAGTAAGGTGTGTATAACTGTATAGTTGAGGAAATGGAGGTGAGATTGTTTCTTTGCATGACTGACTAGGTGTGTGAGTAACTCCATGGATGAGTGACAGTGTGTGAGTGTCTGTATACACTGAGTGTATCTAAGGTTATATTAGAGTCTGAAGAGGTTTATCGTATTAGCACAAGAATGATGTCAAATGAGATGTCATCAGTGATGTCATCAGTGATGTCAAATGAGATGTCATCAGTGATGTCATCAGTGATGTCATTTGAGATGTCATCAGTGATGTCATCAGTGATGTCACTGACCATGTCATGAATGATGTAATATGTGACATCATCAGCAGTGGATTGCGGGTGCGCGATATATAGTTAGTGCAACTAACTATATATGGAATTTCAATGGTTTTGTGTGAGTAAAATAAGGTTTTTTAAATGCTAGTTCCTAACTATATATGGTCTATAACCTATGGTTTTTTCAGTGAATATATATATATCTATATAATCAGCTCACTTTACCATTTGCAGCATATAACTATTAGCCACCAGGGGTCACTACTAACCAAAAGCAGTCATTCTACTTGTAAATTGTGCCAATCGAGTGGAACAGCAGCCTAGGATTCACCACTGCTTCATCTCATTTTCCAAGAGAATGCAGATGTAAAGTGTTTTTGATGGTACGCCTGTGCATATTGAAATATTCAGAGCATATTATGAATTTCAGTTAACACATCAGTAAGCATTTTGGCCATCAGTGAATTCAACCTTTTTTCTCTATCGGAATAGGCAAGGATAATGACAGATACATTTTACAATGTTAGAAAGTACATCATTTTATTTAATTGTGTGAATAAAAGGAATCGCCTCCCCATCGGGAAATTGAACCCCGGTCTCCCGCGTGACAGGCGGGGATACTGACCACTATACTAACGAGGACTTATTGGCATCAGTTAAACAGTGCTCACCTCCTTGGGGTTAAGGCATACCCTCGATCAATTCACAGTATTGTAATAGGCAGATTTGCTGCTTTTGGTTAGGAAAAGTAATCTTTTTTCCTAAATATTACAATACAGAAATTCCTAGCCAAAAACAATCAGTTTTATCAAGAAATTATTTCATTGAAATAAATATCTATCTATCGATCTGTCTATCTGGCTATCTTTCTAACTATCAATATATATATTTATATATATATATATATATATATATAATCAGCTCACTTTACCATTTGCAGCTTATAACTATTAGCCACCAGGGGTCACTACTAACCAAAAGCAGTCATTCTACTTGTAAATTGTGCCAATCGAGTGGAACAGCAGCCTAGGATTCACCACTGCTTCATCTCATTTTCCAAGAGAATGCAGATGTAAAGTGTTTTTGATGGTACGCCTGTGCATATTGAAATATTCAGAGCATATTATGAATTCCAGTTAACACATCAGTAAGCATTTTGGCCATCGGTGAATTCCACCTTTTTTCTCAATCGGAATAGGCAAGGATAATGACAGATATATTTTAAAATGTTAGAAAGTACATCATTTTATTTAATTGTGTGAATAAAAAGAATCGCCTTCCCGTCGGGGAATTGAACCCCGGTCTCCCGCGTGACAGGCGGGCATACTGACCACTATACTAACGAGGACTTATTAGCATCAGTTAAACAGTGCTCACCTCCTTGGGGTTAAGGCATACCCTCGATCAATTCACAGTATTGTAATAGGCAGATTTGCTGCTTTTGGTTAGGACAAGTAATCTTTTTTCCTAAATATTACAATACAGAAATTCCTAGCCAAAAACAATCAGTTTTATCAAGAAATTATTTCATTGAAATAAATATCTATCTATCGATCTGTCTATCTGGCTATCTTTCTAACTATCAATATATATATTTATATATATATATCTATATAATCAGCTCACTTTACCATTTGCAGCTTATAACTATTAGCCACCAGGGGTCACTACTAACCAAAAGCAGTCATTCAATTGTAAATTGTGCCAATCGAGTGGAACAGCAGCCTAGGATTCACCACTTCTTCATCTCATTTTCCAGGAGAATGCAGATGTAAAGTGTTTTTGATGGTACGCCTGTGCATATTGAAATATTCAGAGCATATTATGAATTTCAGTTAACACATCAGTAAGCATTTTGGCCATCAGTGAATTCAACCTTTTTTCTCAATCAGAATAGGCAAGGATAATGACAGATATATTTTACAATGTTAGAAAGTACATCATTTTATTTAATTGTGTGAATAAAAGGAATCGCCTCCTCGTCGGGGAATTGAACCCCGGTCTCCCGCGTGACAGGCGGGGATACTGACCACTATACTGACCACTATACTAACGAGGACTTATTGGCATCAGTTAAACAGTGCTCACCTCCTTGGGGTTAAGGCATACCCTCGATCAATTCACAGTATTGTAATAGGAAGATTTGCTGCTTTTGGTTAGGACAAGTAATCTTTTTTCCTAAATATTACAATACAGAAATTCCTAGCCAAAAACAATCAGTTTTATCAAGAAATTATTTCATTGAAATAAATATCTATCTATCGATCTGTCTATCTGGCTATCTTTCTAACTATCAATATATATATTTATATATATATCTATATAATCAGCTCACTTTACCATTTGCAGCTTATAACTATTAGCCACCAGGGGTCACTACTAACCAAAAGCAGTCATTCTACTTGTAAACTGTGCCAATCGAGTGGAACAGCAGCCTAGGATTCACCACTGCTTCATCTCATTTTCCAAGAGAATGCAGATGTAAAGTGTTTTTGATGGTACGCCTGTGCATATTGAAATATTCAGAGCATATTATGAATTTCAGTTAACACATCAGTAAGCATTTTGGCCATCAGTGAATTCAACCTTTTTTCTCTATCGGAATAGGCAAGGATAATGACAGATATATTTTACAATGTTAGAAAGTACATCATTTTATTTAATTGTGTGAATAAATGGAATCGCCTCCCCGTCGGGGAATTGAACCCCGGGCTCGCGCGTGACAGGCGGGGATACTGACCACTATACTAACGAGGACTTATTGGCATCAGTTAAACAGTGCTCACCTCCTTGGGGTTAAGGCATACCCTCGATCAATTCACAGTATTGTAATAGGCAGATTTGCTGCTTTTGGTTAGGACAAGTAATCTTTTTTCCTAAATATTACAATACAGAAATTCCTAGCCAAAAACAATCAGTTTTATCAAGAAATTATTTCATTGAAATAAATATCTATCTATCGATCTGTCTATCTGGCTATCTTTCTAACTATCAATATATATATTTATATATATATATCTATATAATCAGCTCACTTTACCATTTGCAGCTTATAACTATTAGCCACCAGGGGTCACTACTAACCAAAAGCAGTCATTCTACTTGTAAATTGTGCCAATCGAGTGGAACAGCAGCCTAGGATTCACCACTGCTTCATCTCATTTTCCAAGAGAATGCAGATGTAAAGTGTTTTTGATGGTACGCCTGTGCATATTGAAATATTCAGAGCATATTATGAATTTCAGTTAACACATCAGTAAGCATTTTGGCCATCGGTGAATTCCACCTTTTTTCTCAATCAGAATAGGCAAGGATAATGACAGATATATTTTACAATGTTAGAAAGTACATCATTTTATTTAATTGTGTGAATAAAAAGAATCGCCTTCCCGTCGGGGAATTGAACCCCGGTCTCCCGCGTGACAGGCGGGCATACTGACCACTCTACTAACGAGGACTTATTAGCATCAGTTAAACAGTGCTCACCTACTTGGGGTTAAGGCATACCCTCGATCAATTCACAGTATTGTAATAGGCAGATTTGCTGCTTTTGGTTAGGACAAGTAATCTTTTTTCCTAAATATTACAATACAGAAATTCCTAGCCAAAAACAATCAGTTTTATCAAGAAATTATTTCATTGAAATAAATATCTATCTATCGATCTGTCTATCTGGCTATCTTTCTAACTATCAATATATATATTTATATATATATATATATATATAATCAGCTCACTTTACCATTTGCAGCTTATAACTATTAGCCACCAGGGGTCACTACTAACCAAAAGCAGTCATTCTACTTGTAAATTGTGCCAATCGAGTGGAACAGCAGCCTAGGATTCACCACTTCTTCATCTCATTTTCCAGGAGAATGCAGATGTAAAGTGTTTTTGATGGTACGCCTGTGCATATTGAAATATTCAGAGCATATTATGAATTTCAGTTAACACATCAGTAAGCATTTTGGCCATCAGTGAATTCAACCTTTTTTCTCAATCAGAATAGGCAAGGATAATGACAGATATATTTTACAATGTTAGAAAGTACATCATTTTATTTAATTGTGTGAATAAAAGGAATCGCCTCCCCGTCGGGGAATTGAACCCCGGTCTCCCGCGTGACAGGCGGGGATACTGACCACTATACTAACGAGGACTTATTGGCATCAGTTAAACAGTGCTCACCTCCTTGGGGTTAAGGCATACCCTCGATCAATTCACAGTATTGTAATAGGCAGATTTGCTGCTTTTGGTTAGGACAAGTAATCTTTTTTCCTAAATATTACAATACAGAAATTCCTAGCCAAAAACAATCAGTTTTATCAAGAAATTATTTCATTGAAATAAATATCTATCTATCGATCTGTCTATCTGGCTATCTTTCTAACTATCAATATATATATTTATATATATATATATCTATATAATCAGCTCACTTTACCATTTGCAGCTTATAACTATTAGCCACCAGGGGTCACTACTAACCAAAAGCAGTCATTCTACTTGTAAATTGTGCCAATCGAGTGGAACAGCAGCCTAGGATTCACCACTGCTTCATCTCATTTTCCAAGAGAATGCAGATGTAAAGTGTTTTTGATGGTACGCCTGTGCATATTGAAATATTCAGAGCATATTATGAATTTCAGTTAACACATCAGTAAGCATTTTGGCCATCAGTGAATTCAACCTTTTTTCTCTATCGGAATAGGCAAGGATAATGACAGATATATTTTACAATGTTAGAAAGTACATCATTTTATTTAATTGTGTGAATAAATGGAATCGCCTCCCCGTCAGGGAATTGAACCCCGGTCTCGCGCGTGACAGGCGGGGATACTGACCACTATACTAACGAGGACTTATTGGCATCAGTTAAACAGTGCTCACCTCCTTGGGGTTAAGGCATACCCTCGATCAATTCACAGTATTGTAATAGGCAGATTTGCTGCTTTTGGTTAGGACAAGTAATCTTTTTTCCTAAATATTACAATACAGAAATTCCTAGCCAAAAACAATCAGTTTTATCAAGAAATTATTTCATTGAAATAAATATCTATCTATCGATCTGTCTATCTGGCTATCTTTCTAACTATCAATATATATATTTATATATATATATCTATATAATCAGCTCACTTTACCATTTGCAGCTTATAACTATTAGCCACCAGGGGTCACTACTAACCAAAAGCAGTCATTCTACTTGTAAATTGTGCCAATCGAGTGGAACAGCAGCCTAGGATTCACCACTTCTTCATCTCATTTTCCAGGAGAATGCAGATGTAAAGTGTTTTTGATGGTACGCCTGTGCATATTGAAATATTCAGAGCATATTATGAATTTCAGTTAACACATCAGTAAGCATTTTGGCCATCAGTGAATTCAACCTTTTTTCTCAATCAGAATAGGCAAGGATAATGACAGATATATTTTACAATGTTAGAAAGTACATCATTTTATTTAATTGTGTGAATAAAAGGAATCGCCTCCCCGTCGGGGAATTGAACCCCGGTCTCCCGCGTGACAGGCGGGGATACTGACCACTATACTAACGAGGACTTATTGGCATCAGTTAAACAGTGCTCACCTCCTTGGGGTTAAGGCATACCCTCGATCAATTCACAGTATTGTAATAGGCAGATTTGCTGCTTTTGGTTAGGACAAGTAATCTTTTTTCCTAAATATTACAATACAGAAATTCCTAGCCAAAAACAATCAGTTTTATCAAGAAATTATTTCATTGAAATAAATATCTATCTATCGATCTGTCTATCTGGCTATCTTTCTAACTATCAATATATATATTTATATATATATATCTATATAATCAGCTCACTTTACCATTTGCAGCTTATAACTATTAGCCACCAGGGGTCACTACTAACCAAAAGCAGTCATTCTACTTGTAAATTGTGCCAATCGAGTGGAACAGCAGCCTAGGATTCACCACTGCTTCATCTCATTTTCCAAGAGAATGCAGATGTAAAGTGTTTTTGATGGTACGCCTGTGCATATTGAAATATTCAGAGCATATTATGAATTTCAGTTAACACATCAGTAAGCATTTTGGCCATCAGTGAATTCAACCTTTTTTCTCTATCGGAATAGGCAAGGATAATGACAGATATATTTTACAATGTTAGAAAGTACATCATTTTATTTAATTGTGTGAATAAATGGAATCGCCTCCCCGTCAGGGAAATGAACCCCGGTCTCGCGCGTGACAGGCGGGGATACTGACCACTATACTAACGAGGACTTATTGGCATCAGTTAAACAGTGCTCACCTCCTTGGGGTTAAGGCATACCCTCGATCAATTCACAGTATTGTAATAGGCAGATTTGCTGCTTTTGGTTAGGACAATTAATCTTTTTTCCTAAATATTACAATACAGAAATTCCTAGCCAAAAACAATCAGTTTTATCAAGAAATTATTTCATTGAAATAAATATCTATCTATCGATCTGTCTATCTGGCTATCTTTCTAACTATCAATATATATATTTATATATATATATATATCTATATAATCAGCTCACTTTACCATTTGCAGCTTATAACTATTAGCCACCAGGGGTCACTACTAACCAAAAGCAGTCATTCTACTTGTAAATTGTGCCAATCGAGTGGAACAGCAGCCTAGGATTCACCACTGCTTCATCTCATTTTCCAAGAGAATGCAGATGTAAAGTGTTTTTGATGGTACGCCTGTGCATATTGAAATATTCAGAGCATATTATGAATTTCAGTTAACACATCAGTAAGCATTTTGGCCATCAGTGAATTCAACCTTTTTTCTCTATCGGAATAGGCAAGGATAATGACAGATAAATTTTACAATGTTAGAAAGTACATCATTTTATTTAATTGTGTGAATAAAAGGAATCGCCTCCCCGTCGGGAAATTGAACCCCGGTCTCCCGCGTGACAGGCGGGGATACTGCCCACTATACTAACGAGGACTTATTGGCATCAGTTAAACAGTGCTCACCTCCTTGGGGTTAAGGCATACCCTCGATCAATTCACAGTATTGTAATAGGCAGATTTGCTGCTTTTGGTTAGGACAAGTAATCTTTTTTCCTAAATATTACAATACAGAAATTCCTAGCCAAAAACAATCAGTTTTATCAAGAAATTATTTCATTGAAATAAATATCTATCTATCGATCTGTCTATCTGGCTATCTTTCTAACTATCAATATATATATATTTATATATATATATATCTATATAATCAGCTCACTTTACCATTTGCAGCTTATAACTATTAGCCACCAGGGGTCACTACTAACCAAAAGCAGTCATTCTACTTGTAAATTGTGCCAATCGAGTGGAACAGCAGCCTAGGATTCACCACAGCTTCATCTCATTTTCCAAGAGAATGCAGATGTAAAGTGTTTTTGATGGTACGCCTGTGCATATTGAAATATTCAGAGCATATTATGAATTTCAGTTAACACATCAGTAAGCATTTTGGCCATCAGTGAATTCAACCTTTTTTCTCTATCGGAATAGGCAAGGATAATGACAGATAAATTTTACAATGTTAGAAAGTACATCATTTTATTTAATTGTGTGAATAAAAGGAATCACCTCCCCGTCGGGGAATTGAACCCCGGTCTCCCGCGCGACAGGCGGGGATACTGACCACTATACTAACGAGGACTTATTGGCATCAGTTAAACAGTGCTCACCTCCTTGGGGTTAAGGCATACCCTCGATCAATTCACAGTATTGTAATAGGCAGATTTGCTGCTTTTGGTTAGGACAAGTAATCTTTTTTCCTAAATATTACAATACAGAAATTCCTAGCCAAAAACAATCAGTTTTATCAAGAAATTATTTCATTGAAATAAATATCTATCTATCGATCTGTCTATCTGGCTATCTTTCTAACTATCAATATATATATTTATATATATATATCTATATAATCAGCTCACTTTACCATTTGCAGCTTATAACTATTAGCCACCAGGGGTCACTACTAACCAAAAGCAGTCATTCTACTTGTAAATGGTGCCAATCGAGTGGAACCGCAGCCTAGGATTCACCACTGCTTCATCTCATTTTCCAAGAGAATGCAGATGTAAAGTGTTTTTGATGGTACGCCTGTGCATATTGAAATATTCAGAGATTATTATCTATTCCAGTTAACACATCAGTAAGCATTTTGGCCATCGGTGAATTCCACCTTTTTTCTCAATCGGAATAGGCAAGGATAATGACAGATATATTTTACAATGTTAGAAAGTACATAATTTTATTTAATTGTGTGAATAAAAAGAATCGCATTCCCGTCGGGGAATTGAACCCCGGTCTCCCGCGTGACAGGCGGGGATACTGACCACTATACTAACGAGGACTTATTAGCATCAGTTAAACAGTGCTCACCTCCTTGGGGTTAAGGCATACCCTCGATCAATTCACAGTATTGTAATAGGCAGATTTGCTGCTTTTGGTTAGGACAAGTAATCTTTTTTCCTAAATATTACAATACAGAAATTCCTAGCCAAAAACAATCAGTTTTATCAAGAAATTATTTCATTGAAATAAATATCTATCTATCGATCTGTCAATCTGGCTATCTTTCTAACTATCAATATATATATTTATATATATATATCTATATAATCAGCTCACTTTACCATTTGCAGCTTATAACTATTAGCCACCAGGGGTCACTACTAACCAAAAGCAGTCATTCTACTTGTAAATGGTGCCAATCGAGTGGAACCGCAGCCTAGGATTCACCACTGCTTCATCTCATTTTCCAAGAGAATGCAGATGTAAAGTGTTTTTGATGGTACGCCTGTGCATATTGAAATATTCAGAGCATATTATGAATTCCAGTTAACACATCAGTAAGCATTTTGGCCATCGGTGAATTCCACCTTTTTTCTCAATCGGAATAGGCAAGGATAATGACAGATATATTTTACAATGTTAGAAAGTACATCATTTTATTTAATTGTGTGAATAAAAAGAAGCGCCTTCCCGTCGGGGAATTGAACCCCGGTCTCCCGCGTGACAGGCGGGGATACTGACCACTATACTAACGAGGACTTATTAGCATCAGTTAAACAGTGCTCACCTCCTTGGGGTTAAGGCATACCCTCGATCAATTCACAGTATTGTAATAGGCAGATTTGCTGCTTTTGGTTAGGACAAGTAATCTTTTTTCCTTAATATTACAATACAGAAATTCCTAGCCAAAAACAATCAGTTTTATCAAGAAATTATTTCATTGAAATAAATATCTATCTATCGATCTGTCTATCTGGCTATCTTTCTAACTATCAATATATATATTTATATTACCTACTGGCGGTCGCCAGTAGGTATATATAGTTAGGATTTTTTCTCTATGGGTTTTTTGAAAATTCTATGTCTAATAACTTTGGCGTTTGTGGACGGAATTGGCTGAAATTTTCAGGAAAATGGCACATTTTGTTTCTGAGCAGCCCTTGAAAATTTGGGGGGGGTTCGTCCGGTGGGGGCCGAGAAAAAAGGGGGGTCCCAAAACGTGTTTTTAACATTGAGTTTTCCATAGGGCGGTTGGCCTCACTTTTAGCCCGAACGGCTGAATGGATTTGCACGAAACTTGGCAAAATTGTAGGGACTGGTAGCCCGATGTGCCTTTTGTAGGTCTCAATATATGTGCTCCAGTGGATTTTGAGAAATTAACGTTTAAAAAAATATATATATCTGTAACAGCGGACCAGTTAGCGCACTGGTTCGCGGACTTTTCGCGCAACGGAGCTTTGTGAAGCGAAGCTGATTGGTTCTCCGGCGTCTGTCAACATTCCAAACAGTCCGTAGCGGCCGCCATCTTGTCTCTCGGTAGGATCGAGAGACAAGAGGAGGCGAAAGCGAAGGGGCAAATGACCATAAGGGGGAATAGTAGATCCTCGCTGACCCCCTAGGTTTGATGTGGAGGTTTTAAAAGGGCCCCGCGGGGCAAAAAAAAAAATAATAATAATAATCGAACGGCTGAATGGATTTGCACGAAACTTGGCAAAATTGTAGGGACTGGTAGCCCGATGTGCCTTTGCTAGGTCTCAATATATGTGCTCCAGTGGATTTTGAGAAATTAACGTTCAAAAAAAGATATATATCTGTAACAGCGCTCCGCTTCGCGTACTTTTCGCGTTACGGAGGTTTGCGAAGGTGATTGGTTTTTCGGCGTCTGTAAACATTGCAAACAGTCCGTAGCGGCCGCCATCTTGTCTCTCGGTAGGATCGAGAGACAAGAGGAGGCCAAAGCGAAGGGGCAAATGACCATAAGGGGGCATAGTAGATCGTGCCTGACCCCCTAGGTTTGATGTGGAGGCTTTGAAAGGTTCTCGCAGGGCAAAAAAATATATACCGTTTTTTTAGTTTTTTTGCGTGGAGTGCGCTCGGTTCGCGAACCGGGAAACGTTCTGGGGAAGCGTACTTTCTTGAAAATTAGTGAAAAAAGTTAGAGTACAATAATAATTGTGAGTGATCAGATGTAGGGTAGCTCTGAGAAGAGCTTTTGGGTTTATGGTACATTTAGGTACTTATAAGTAGGTACCAATGCACATTCTTAAATTCAGAGTGAAAACTCTGTTGCCCTCATCTGAGAAGTGAACTCCATCTCCTCTGTAGATATCTTGCATGTAGTAACGCAAGTTATTGTTGTACAGGGAGCCCATTCCATGGTCTCTCATGTAAGCTGAAACAGATTTGTTTACATGCTTCCTCGACTTCTCAATTTGTGGACAAAATTGGTTTGACCACCTCCATTTCTGTCTTTGGCATATATTTGAATATACCAAGGCAGTCTGAGGAAAAAGTGCCATCAATTGTTCAAAGGTGTCCTTTAAAAGCATTTCCAGACCTACCCCAGTCAAAGTGCCCAAATCATTACCTCCACAGTGCACAATTAACAGGTCAGGTTTGGGCAAATGCATAAAGGTTTTCACCAATGGTATCAATTGGTGACATTTTAATCCTCTGTGGCCAAACCACTTAATTTCCACATCTTGTAAATTGAGGTTAGGTAAATTCCTGTTTTCAGCGTACCTTTGAGCCCAATATATGTAACTATGTCCAACAATCCAGACAGAAAACATGGCGAGAGAAGGTTCTGCTGCAGTCAGATGAAGTGTGGCAATGAAATGGCAGTTGAAAAAATGAGAGTGTAAAATGAAAAAAACTGAGGAGTTTCTGTGTTAATGAAGCAGTAAGAGTGATTGGTGGATTTTGATTGCTGAAAACAGAAAGTTAGTGTGAATGGATGAGTTCGTTGAAAGATGTATTTTGAGTGGCGAAGAAAAAATCATTAAATGGAAGAATGCTCTGGATATGCAGGTGCACTGAGAGTTCAGAGTTGAATTGCAACATTGTTGTGTGAGAGGTCTTGCAAGAGGTGGTTGCTATGCAGAAAAAGCAGAGAGGGGAAGGGGGGTAAAGGGTTTTGCTTTGAAAAAAAGTGAGGGAAGAGTTTTGATTGGATGACATGAGATATATGTGTGAAGAATTACAGCATTTCTGTGCTTTTGATAGCTGCAGACTCTGGAGTGCATACCTTTTGCTCTGCTGAAGACAAATTGGTGTGTTTCTGAGACTGTTTTGAAACTCAAAGTATTTGCTAAGGTGAGAAAAGATTTCTTTAATTTAGATAGAAAATAGTGTGCTTTAAGGAGAAAATTATGAAGAAAGTTGTGTTTTTCAAATGTTGCTTTGTCTCAAGTGTTTCACAAATAGATTTTGTTTCTTTGAGAAATTGTAATTGGAGAAAATGTGAAGTATTAGTACTGACAGGGCTTTTATGTGCATAGGAGCTGTGGAGTGTTTTCAAATTATGACTTGTAAATCGTTTTTGAGAAAAAGCAATTGTTTTAATATTGATGAGAAGGACATAATGGTGTCTGCTTCTTTATAAGGTAATTGAGAGTCTGTGATGTTATTTTTCCCATTTCAATGTAAGAAGTTTGTCTGTGGAGCAAATTGCTTGTAAATATGCTCCCACCTGTGCATGGCAAATTTAGATTTTGAATGTTTCCGTTACATAGGCATGTTAAAGGTGACGGAAAATGCTGCAAAGGCAATCAAAAAATGCTTTTATGTGTCTTAAGGACATTTTAAGTCATTTCCCCATGTGCAGTGTTTTCAAATTATGAGTTGAAAATCGTTTTTGAGGTAAAGGAATGTTTTCAAAATTTATGTGCGCCATATGACCCCAAATTTCTTTTTCAGGGGTGCAGTAGGGTGTTCTTGAGACACCCCTGCACCGTCGGAAAAATTCGTAATTTGCGATGAGGTAATTGCTAATCGCAAATTGTACCTTCATTCCTATGGGCCTCCTGCTGCATGGAAATGAATGGGTAATTTGTAATTAGCAAATAGGTCATCGCAAACTAGGAATGGTAAAGAATCGCTATTTATTTCTTAAAGTTCGCTATTTAGGAAATGCAAAAAACTTTGATGATACATATGGCGGTTTATTTCTAACAAGATAAGAAGCATAGGGATAGATTTATGATGACTGGCGCATCATTAGGGATGTGTTAGTCATTCTGTGCCGCTGTTCCGTCACCTACGGTGTGCTGCATTTACAATGCGGCGCATCATGGGGCAAAAACAGCACAGATGCGTGACTTATTTGTGTCGTAAAGTTGGCGCATTGCTGGAGTTGTATCGCAAGTGTGATGAAGCTCCAGTAAGGTTGAGGGGTGCCCCTGTCGCAGGGTTTCTGTTCTGACACAGAACTGTGGACAGAGGATTGGAACCTCGGCGAATTAGGGTGTCCCAAAAGTCACCTTAGTAATCAAAACCCCTTAGCAAGCTAGGTACAGTGACACATTGGATATAACAAATTCTCAATGTTTAGACAATCCAGAATATGAACTTATAGTACCTCAGGATACGTGGAACTCATGAACAGTCGGTCGTTATATATTTCTTAGAAACGAGAACATGGAGTTAAGAAGAACACATGTGTATTTGAAATGTTTATTTACTAATGCCGTCTTCTCAGGCGTAGTATCTTACATTATACAAGTACACATATTATCAGTAGCAAAATTACCAGCATAGTTAATAGTACATAAAAAGCGAATGGTGACAGTATGTTAACATGCTGTAAATGAATAAGAGTTAGCAACACTTATAAGCAGCCGCGGGCCGTGGAGGGAGTTACGGTGGGGCAGGGAGGCGGGGAGGGGGAGAAGCAGGGTGGAGAATACAAGTACACATATTATCAGTAGCAAAATTACCAGCATAGTTACTAGTACATAAAAAGCGAATGGTGATAGTATGTTAACATGCTGTAAATGAATAAGAGTTAGCAACACTTATAAGCAGCCGCGGGCCGTGGAGGGAGTTACGGTGGGCAGGGAGGCGGGGAGGGGGAGGGGCAGGGTGGAGAGGGCTTCACCCTGCCCCTCCCCCTCCCCGCCTCCCTGCCCCACCGTAACTCCCTCCACGGCCCGCGGCTGCTTATATCTCACCCTCCCTAATACACATAATATATTATTTGCTAAGAAGGTCTCTTTGTGTTGGTTTAGGGCGTGCCGATACTTTAGTGTCTTAGATTTGAAGGAATCACATCAGCATAGAAAAGATAATCCATATGCCGTGCTTAATATCGCCAACGGCATTGTGCCATAATATTCTAGCATGCGATTGCGGAACAGTGTCAGCAGCTGCAGGGCGGGAGCTTGCACAGGAGGGACATCCATATTTAAAAATGTAAAAAAGCACAAGAGTGTCGCTGGTAATGCAAGTAAAAATGGGAATCCACGAAGCAGAGTGGAAAAAATAGAATGTAAGAAAGCAGGGATGACTCCAAAGATTTTCTCAAATGAAGTCACGAGACCACTGGTAACAACTTTAAAAAAGTGCGCCAGCCTCTTTGTGGAGGATGCGTTAGAGATAGTCCGAACTATCTTGCTGAAATGGAAAGGCGAATCTGTATTTAAAAGGGTCTGCAGCTCTGTACGGGTGTTCGCTGTGTGAAGGACGAAAGTTTCACGGGCCGAACTCAAGGCCACCTCTCTCTGAGACAAAATAGCTCTTATTCTTGCCATGCCGTTGAAATGTGCTGCCATGGTTGGTATTTGTGGCCAGATTGAAAACTCCCTATGTTCATGTGTGGGAGGAAATAGAACATTTCTGCAGCAAATAACCCGTTCATTTACTGTTACTATAAAATGAATACTTTTAATTAACTCAGAACAATCTTCATTATTGAGCATCAAATAACTACCATTTTCCAAAAACTTGAACGTGGGGATGATAGCAGGAACTGGTGTGCCTTGCAACACGCAAGCCATATTTGGTCGGTGTTTGTTGCATGAATCGTGTAACTGTATGTGCCTACACATTAGTGAATGATCTGGCGTCTCAGTGCATTCCTCTCCATTCAGATAAAGTTCTTGATCATCTTTGAAAATCTGTATGTGTATGGAAGCGACCAGACTTGATGAAGAAAACCACTACCTAAAGGTTAATAACGACCTATTGGTATATATTTCATACAATTTGAAAACTTATATAAAGCAAAAGGCAGCGTTATTAAACCGTGGATAAGGCACGTTGCCAAAGCAGTCAACCTTTTGGATTTATACTGGAAATGTTAAAGGAAGAATTACGGAGTAGGGCCTGTAAATCTTTAATAGACAACGAGTAAAATTACTCCAACATCGTATTCCTTTAACTCCGGGATAGTAGGGGTGTTTAATTTTTTAGAAGTAGCCAATCCAAAGCATTTGGTCTGGGAAATTGTTTCATTCACAAACAACATATGTTTTGGGATGAGACATGCACGGTGGAAAGCCTCAGTGCCTTGTACCTGCCAGGTTCGTGAACCCCAAACTGATGTAGATCCTTGATATTTTTACTCTGTATTACGTTAGCATGGTCTCATTACTGGTTTAAACGCCATTTTTCCTTTTTTGTAACTTCTGCACACGACACTTAGTTGTTGCTTTAGCTTTCAGCCTACCTGCGTCAAGATCTATGCCTGCTTCAAGCAGGCGCAGGGTTTTGATGTAGCTTTGTCCTATCTGATTGTAAATGCGGCACACCGTGGGTGGCAGAGCAGCGGTGCACGTTAACTGGTGCATCCCTGGGGATGTGCTAGTTAATATAAATCTGCCCCTTTACATTTAATTATGTGCAGGGGACACAGAGTAGGTGAGGTTTATCCAAGGTTAAGAAGAGATGAGTCCTGTTCAGTGAAAAATTGGAGATAGGCTTCAGTATATTATATACTTAAGTAGTGTGTTAAGTTTTTGATGACTGTTATTAATTTACTGTTGGGTAATAGTGGTTAATAACATTTTTTATTATATTTTACCACAGATTCAACTGCAGATTATTTCAAGATTTTAGGATGCCTAGCAAAGAAAGAGTAAGAAAGGCTGCAAAACGTCAAAGACAGCAGGACCATGGAAGAATGCAGCAGTCCTCTAACAAAAAGATTTGTCAAGTCACCAAGAAAGCACCGGGTAAGAGTCGAAAAACAGTCATAAGAAATATGTGTGGTAAAAAAAATATTACTACAGAAAATGTTTCACTCCAGAAAAGGAAACAAAATTCAAATGGTAAGGAAAGGCCAATGAGAAATGTTACTGCTAGAGTAAGAGATAACTCTATGCATGAAAGTAGAAGGAAACAAGAGTTTAGGGATATTCGTAAACGAATGTTCCGCAACAGGATAATTGGGAATTTGTTAAAAAATATTAAGAAAGGTCAGCAGAAAGTGGTTTTTTATAAGAGAAAAAAAATTGTTGAGAAAGTTATTGATCAGGCATTTGAAATTAAACGTAAGTTATTTATTTTGACAATCAATAGAATTCGGAAGCTAAACAAGGTAATTTATGATTTCAAAAGAAATAGTAGATGGAAGAGAATAGTTAATCGTAGTAATTTTTGTGAAGTTTTTTCTGGAGAATGGATGCATAGTTCCAGCTCTGAGGCATTTTTTAATGAGGAGAGTTATATCCAGGATAATGATTTGGTGCATGCAGTTGACACCAGTGGTCGAGCTTATGAAGTGAAAGATGGTTGTCCAGTTGAAAAAGAAAAACTTGTGACAACAGAGATAGAAGAGGTGTTAGGTAATGAGGTTTTAGGGAGACGTCCTAAGGGTCCTGTGTACACCTGGAAGTGTAGTAGTATTTGCAGTGTACGACAGGATTCCATCAATTTGCTTTGTGATTTTATACGGTCATTTAGTAAGAACAGTTTGAAGCAGAAAATGAAGTTGTTGCAAGAATTAGATCCTTGCAGAGTGAGAGAAGTGATAGGTTTGCATGGTCATTCACTGGCTTGTCTTTCCAGGAGAGTATGCCACAGTGTTTTTCATCATTTCAGGATGCTAGCAGTGCATCATAATAAAGTGAGGAAATTAGTTAGAATGTTGTATTATGCTAAGAGTCCAGCAATTATGCTTAAACAATTATGCGCTGCTCTTTTGCATGGTTCTGAAATAGATGTGAAGAATATATGTGAAGAAATTGAGTTTTGTTACTTTGGAAGTAAAGAGGAGAATGTTGAAATTGACCAAGAAGAAGAGAGTAATGTGGAAGATAGTGTACAGGTTTCCAGTACAGATAATTTCCAGAGGGAAATTGCGACGTTTGAGGTGAAATCAAGTGAGAGGCCAAATTTCACTTGTGTGTGTTGTCGACGCACTTATTATAAGAATCACACTAAGTTAGTGGATTTATATGGAAAAAGTGAAAGGGAAAATAATAGTGAATGGAAGGATTTTACAACATACTTGATGGTAGAAAATTGTTTTGATTTGGGATTGGATCAACGTGTGTGTACTTATTGTTGTAACAAATTAAATCAAAACCAGATGCCTGCTAGAGCAGTTCATAATAATCTGGAATTGGTTGAGATTCCTTCTGAATTGAAGGATTTAAATACTTATGAATCTATTTTGATTCAAAGTATCCATCCCTTTCAGGCTATTGTAAGAATGGAGCCAAAGACAGGGAAATTGCCTCCATCAGATTTACAGAGAGGATTAAAGGGAAGAGTTGTTTATTTGCCTCTAGATTTGAAGAAAAACATTAACACAATTGGAGTAGAAAAAGTGGAAGAGGAACCTCTTGTTATCTTAGTTAATGGGGTTCCGACAAAGAATAAGAAAATATGGCAAGATTTAGTAGATGTTAGGAAAGTCAAAAGGGCAACATTGTATTTGAAAAAATATAATAAGTACTATAAAAATGTAAATGTTGCAGAAGAGGAAGTAAGTGAGGAAGAGGATAGCGATTTGTGTGCTGGTCAAATTGAGAATGTAGAATCCTGTACTAGTGAAGAAATATATGAACATTATAGTGTTCATCCTTTGCATTCCAAGGAAGTTATGGGGAATGCTATTGAGTTGTTTCAAATGAAACAAGCGAAAGGGAGTCCCATTAGTGTTTGGGAGGAAAGTTTGGAAGCTCGGTGTTTCCCACAGCTTTTTCCAACAGGTCAGGGAGGAAGATATGATGAGCGACCTCATCAAATTCCTGCTTCTGAATACCGGACTTTGCGATTGTATGCAGGAGATGCTAGGTTTCGACAATGCATTCCTTATTTGTTTCATCTCCTGTTTGAAAGCGATCTGTCTGGACTGTCATATGCAGTGAACCACATCTTGAAAAGTGGTATACACATGCAAAACATCTCGGCAAGTGACTTTATGGATAAAGTCAATGTCCAAGACAGTATTTTGGATTCTCACCTGATTAATCTCATGGCGTGTCAGCGTGGTACTAATGAGTACTGGTACCGTCGTCATGGTGATTTAAAATGTATGCTAAGGAACTTAGGAACTCCCACATGGTTCCTCACTTTGAGCTGTGCTGAGTATGGCTGGGAAGACTTACTTGAATTTCTACGAGAGGCAAATGCTAACGTAGAAAACATCGAATTCAAGACACCCGGAGAACTGTGCTCTTTGGATCCAGTCAATGTATGTAGGTACTTCAATCATAGATTTGAAGGTATGATGTCTTTCATCATGAATAAGAAGAATCCACCTCTTGGAGAGGTGTTGGATTTCTTCTGGAGGAAGGAGTACCAAGCAAGAGGTGCTCCTCATATACATATGTTGCTGTGGATCAAGGATGCACCTAAATTTGGAACGGATGCAGAAGACTCAGTGATGAGTTTCATAGAACAGTATTCTACGTGTGCTGTTCCAAACGCAAAGGAGAAAAAAAGCCTACGAGAAAAAGTTCTACGTTTCCAAAGCCATCGATGTGGAAAGTACTGTCGTCGTAAATTCCGGAACAAAGACAAGTTCTACACCAAATGTCGTTTCGGCTTTCCACGACCGGTGATTTCTAAAGGAAGAGTGAACAGTTTGATGTCTTCGCTGCGACATAATGTGATGAAGAAATCACCTAAAAACACATACAATTTGAAGAGGAACGAAGAGTCTAAGTACATCACCGACTACAACCCGGTGATTTTGTCCATGTGGAATGCTAACATGGATATACAGTTTGTGGCTGATAACTGTATGGCTGTGGCTCGGTATGTGACATCTTACATCACCAAAAAAGAGAAGACAGAATTGAAGGATATGTGGGAGGACATTTCCCATGAAAAGAGCCTCAGCAAGAAGTTGTACAGTTTCAGTCTGAAGATGTTGTCGCATCGAGAAATCGGAGCTTACGAATGTTCTGACCGGTTGTCTTCAGCAAGTCTCTATGCCAAGTCCAGGAGTATCGTTTGGGCGAGTGTTGGTCTTGCTGCAACGCGTAATCGAGTTCTGAAACCTGTGCGGGAAATTGAGTATTTGGCGGAAAAGGAGCCAAACAGTACCGACATTTTGAAGAGCAACATGTTGGATACATATTATCCAAATCGAAGCAGTCACCTCGAGAATGTTTGTCTGTATGAGGTTCTGCAAAATTACATATTCAAGAGGAACATCAAAGAAGATACTGAGAAAGGAGTGTATGCTGTAATAGGAAGTGAGGGATGTCTGGTCAAGCAAAGAAAATGCCACTTGATAAACCATCGAAAATTGAGTGGCGAATCTCCTGAAAAAAAGGAGTTTTTCTATTTAGTACTTTTGCAACTTTTTAAGCCTTGGCGTGCAGAAGAGGAACTGCTTGGAGATTTCCTCTGTTACGAAGACTCATTCAATGCTGCCAAGGAGACCATAGAATGTCCTGCTTTTCCCAAATATGTAGAAATGTTGAATGTGGAAATTGAGCAGGAAGCAACGATTGCAGCCGAGATTGCCAGAGACAGTTCTCAGGACAGTCAGAGTTCTGCTTCATTGAGTCAGGATCCACTAGGAGGACCTCTTATTGAAAATGAAGCTGCCACTGCTATGAATGAAGTGGAAAGAGCCATGGCACATGCTCAAGAGGATGCGGTTAACTTAGAAGAGTTGGAAAGGCAACTCAACGTTGAGCAGAGGAAAATATATGACGAAGTTACCATGCAAATTGATCATGGATTAAGTCATGATAAGAAAGAGTGCTCATGTACGTCGTTGAAGCCTGTCCGACTGTACGTGAGTGGAGAAGCGGGAACTGGAAAAAGTTTCCTTATTAAAGCAATTTCATGTTATTTGCAGGAAAGGACAGAGTCATCGCTGTCTTGTGTTGTCACCGCTCCAACTGGACTGGCAGCACATAACATTAAAGGGATTACTTTACATTGTTTACTGATGCTGCCAGTGGAGCATGACAACAAATTAGAATATCACAAGCTATCTGGAGATGCTTGTTTTGAAGTTTCAAGAGTGTTGAGGAAAATGAAACTTCTTATCATTGACGAAGTAAGCATGGTTTCCAATGTCATGCTTGCCTTTGTGCATTTGAGAATGCAAGAAGTTCTCAAAACAGAGTATGATGTGTTATTTGGTGGCAAACACATCATTGTTTTTGGAGATCTTCTGCAGCTGACACCAGTGAAAGGGCAACCTGTGTTCAAAATGCTCACGCATGAAGATACCAGGAAGTGCTTAGGGAGTATTGGCAATGTCAATATATGGTTAAACTTCAATTATGCTGAACTGCATGAAAATATGCGTCAGGCAAAGGATGAAGTTTACAAGACTATTCTACAAGATGTTAGAATTGGAAAAGTGACCGAGCATGGGAAAGAAGCTTTACATGCACGATTACTGACAAATTTATATCCAGACGAAGATGTTGTGCCTGAGAATATTTTTCAGAAAGTTACTGAGAAAAAATCTGGAATATGTTTGATGCCAACTCTTGCAGAATGTGCCAAATTCAACAACAAAATGTTGCATTTAGAAAAGCAAGAGATTGTGAAATTGGAAGCTATTGACAGAGTAGAGCATATGGGATCAACAATTATTTTGTCTGAGAATCTGAAAACAAAATTGGATTCATTAGAGAAGAGTATATCTAAAACTGCGGGTTTTGAAAAGACTCTGAATGTGTGCTTGAACTGCCGTATAATTTTAAGAAGGAATTTACATGTTGAAAGAGGTCTGGTAAATGGATCAATGGGTAATGTTGTTGATTTTGTGAAATACAGAAATAGAGATGGAATTGAATTTTTAAAAATTAAATTTGATGGCATTGAGGAAGTACAGCTAATTGCTCGTTGTTCTGCTAGATTTTTGCTTGTAAAAGACTTATATGTTCGTCGTAAGCAGTTTCCTGTTTGCTTGGCATATGCGGTGACAATCCATAAATCGCAAGGTTTAAGTGTAGACTGTGCATTGGTGAATATTGGCAGTTCTGTGTTCAAGGAGGGTATGGCATATGTGGCATTGTCACGAGTTAGGACTTTATCGGGATTGTACTTGATTGAGTGTGATGTCACAAACATTTGTGCGGATCTAGATTGTGTTAAGGAATACAATAGGTTGAGAAGAGAGTATGCGCCACATTTGCCTCAGTATCCTTTGTTTGAGAAACGTGTGGTAGGCCGGAAACGAAGAAATGTGACCAATACTGGGGAGGTTGTAGCAAAAAGACGAAAAGTTGATGAACCTGAAATTATAAGCAGAAACAAAAAGGATTCTGTTGAAGATGTTGTTGGTTTTCAATTTGAAAACAGTTCTGGTGTCAACTGCTATGCTAATGTAGTGGTTAATGTTGTCTTTTCTCTAGAAACTTTAAAAGAACAGATTGTGGTCAATTCGGATCAAAGATTTTGCAGTTTGTTAAATTCTGTGTTAGAGAAATGTAGCACTGATAGAACAAAGATAGAAAGTGTGTCTGAAATTCGAAATCTGTTAGACAGATGTTCAGGCCAAACACAATTCTCTCAAAATAGTCAGCAAGATTGTCAGGAGTTTTTAATGTATATGCTTGATGTATTGCATGATGAAGGTGTAGATGTAGATCACCTGTTTGGGCTTTCTTATCAATGGCAGCATGACTGCGAGAACTGTAGGGTATCAGCTACTACTAGTGTAGACTCAGAAAGATTTATATATTTAACTTTGCCAGACAGTAAATCAGTCTCTTTTAATAAGCTAGTAAAAGCAGCTGATCACAACATGGAGTGTAGCCAATGTAAATCTGAAATGATGTCCACATTATTTATACGAACATATGGCCAGTATGTCATTTTAATGTTCCAACGATGTAGGCCTGATGGAACAAAATTGACAACTTTAATTAAAAAGTTTGTGGCTTCACAGTTGTCAATATCAGGAAGGACTTTTGTAACTGTAGCAATTATATATCATGATGGTCCTTCAATAACATCAGGACATTATACAGCTTATTTAAAGTGTAGAAATGGCTGGTCATTCTGCAATGATTCTGTTTTAATTTTCAAAAAAAAATTACCTTTTGACCTTAAAAATTCTTACCTGGTGTTTTTAAAACCAAAATTTTAGAGAAGGAATCTCGGGATTTGCTCTGAGGAATTTCAAGAGGTTCTAATGGCTCCTACACTATTTGGCCTTGAGGATAAGTGTAGTACAGAGACATAACTTTTTACCATAACAATGGACGTTATTGAGAAATACGTGCAGTTTGAATGAGTTCAGAAAAACTATTTCTTTTTATAAGCTAATTGAAGCAGCGAATCAAAACATGGAGTAGAGGGAATGTAAGTCTGCAATGCTGTCTACTGTTTTACATTGCTTTGTGATTAAAAGTGATGTAGAGAATTAAATAATTGTACTAGTCATAAAGGTAGTGTAAGTCTGCTTCATAGTAAGCAGTATCAGTGTGATAGGAAATGTAGAATATGATTGAGCAAGAAGGGGAAGATATTACTAGTCCAGGATTGTGTAAATGATCTTCAACATTTTAATTCTGAAAGTTGCGGAAATGCGAAAAGACGGGATTGGCTTACAAGAAATCCAAGAGTTATACATGGCTCTGACACGATTTGGCCTTGTGGAATCGTGTGGTAGAGAGCGAGAAGTCATTTATTGTATGTAACATGTTTTTGAAAACGATGGAGGTTTTCTTTCAGAAAGTGGCGGGTTGAAAGTAATAACAGCACAACAGAGTGTAAGCTGTTCATAGGACATCCTTGGCCGTCATGGAAAGTAAGTTAACTTTAAGGAGTTCTGAATTCTGATTTGTAATGTATGGGTTTTTTAAACACAATCATTTTGATTGTGTTTTTTTTTCCCCGCTGTTATATGATGAATACCTTCAAGTCACTGTTTTAGTGAAATTTGATACATTCTGAGAACAGCAAAAATAAACCATTTAACATGTATAATTAATTCTGTTCTGTTTGCATTTATGATGTACATGTAGAACTGTGTAGGAGGCATGGAGAAGGTGAGGCTTCTGTCAGTGTCAAAGTTGTTGCATACAGTGCTCATATTCTACGTAGTCTTTTATATTTCATTACTTTCACTGTTTCTGACAGATCTAAAACATTTTTTTTTAAAAGAACAGTAAGTATAAGGGAAGGAAACAGACAGTTATGTTAAAAGAAACACAGCTATAGGGAATAAACTAGGGATACTGTTACCCGCAATCCTCTGCTGATGATGTCACTGAGCATGTCATGAATGATGTAATATGTGACATCATCAGCAGTGGATTACGGGTAATAGTATCTCTAGTTTACTCCCCTATAGCTGTCTTTCTTTTAATATAACTGTCTGTTTCCTTCCCTTATACTTACTGTTCTTTTTTTAAAAAAAAATTTTTGGGTTCGCTTCCGGTTCGCGTACCGGGAACGAAGAAAAAAAAATATTTAAAAAAAAAATTATTCATAAACATATAAAATATATTTTTGGATTTAAAGAAGAATACATTTTACAGCTACAGATATTAGCTGTTAAAAAACCAATGAAATTCACAGAAAAAACCATAGGTTATAGACCATATATAGTTAGGAATTAGCATTTACAAAACCTTGAAAATTCACTGAAAAAACCATAGGTTATAGACCATATATAGTTAGGAACTAGCATTTAAAAAACCTTATTTTACTCACACAAAACCATTGAAATTCCATATATAGTTAGTTGCACTAACTATATATCGCGCACCCGCAATCCACTGCTGATGATGTAACATATTACATCATTCATGACATGGTCAGTGACATCACTGATGACATCACTGATGACATCTCAAATGACATCACTGATGACAACATCCAGTGACTGTATGTTTCTGTAAAGTTAAAATATGTCTTAGATATTGAAGAATGAGCGGATGTATAAGTGTCTGGATGAAGGATTTAGTAGGTGCGTGACTGACTGTATGAGTGAGTGATTAAATGTGTCTCACTGAATGCATGGGTTAGTGACTAAACTGTCTTAATTTGTGCATCATTATGTCTGTTGTGATGTAAACTGCTGCATGTGTTGATCATTAGCTATACGAGAGGCTATATGTGTTATTAATTGGTTGCCCAAGTATTTCTATGGGAGATTGAGTTTGTGTGGGGGTGGCTGGGAGGTGTGTGACTCTGTGCATAGATGTGTGAGCAGTGGATTCACTAGGTGTATGAGTTCAAGAGTGCATGTGGAAAAAGCTACATGGGCGGTTGACTGTGTGCATGAGTGTATTGATGAGTGAATGGATATCTCAATGCTACATGTCATAGTAAGTACATATGTAAAACACAGTACATGTGAGAGTTGGCATATATAAATAACTGTGCATGAGAGCCACTGAATGTGTGAGTGGCTGTATGGATCATTGTGAACTTGTACCAGGGATTGTATAAGAGAGTAAATATGTGTTAGTATATGTTTCAATAAGTAAGGTGTGTATAACTGTATAGTTGAGGAAATGGAGGTGAGATTGTTTCTTTGCATGACTGACTAGGTGTGTGAGTAACTCCATGGATGAGTGACAGTGTGTGAGTGTCTGTATACACTGAGTGTATCTAAGGTTATATTAGAGTCTGAAGAGGTTTATCGTATTAGCACAAGAATGATGTCAAATGAGATGTCATCAGTGATGTCATCAGTGATGTCAAATGAGATGTCATCAGTGATGTCATCAGTGATGTCATTTGAGATGTCATCAGTGATGTCATCAGTGATGTCACTGACCATGTCATGAATGATGTAATATGTGACATCATCAGCAGTGGATTGCGGGTGCGCGATATATAGTTAGTGCAACTAACTATATATGGAATTTCAATGGTTTTGTGTGAGTAAAATAAGGTTTTTTAAATGCTAGTTCCTAACTATATATGGTCTATAACCTATGGTTTTTTCAGTGAATATATATATATCTATATAATCAGCTCACTTTACCATTTGCAGCATATAACTATTAGCCACCAGGGGTCACTACTAACCAAAAGCAGTCATTCTACTTGTAAATTGTGCCAATCGAGTGGAACAGCAGCCTAGGATTCACCACTGCTTCATCTCATTTTCCAAGAGAATGCAGATGTAAAGTGTTTTTGATGGTACGCCTGTGCATATTGAAATATTCAGAGCATATTATGAATTTCAGTTAACACATCAGTAAGCATTTTGGCCATCGGTGAATTCAACCTTTTTTCTCTATCGGAATAGGCAAGGATAATGACAGATATATTTTACAATGTTAGAAAGTACATCATTTTATTTAATTGTGTGAATAAAAAGAATCGCCTTCCCGTCGGGGAATTGAACCCCGGTCTCCCGCGTGACAGGCGGGGATACTGACCACTATACTAACGAGGACTTATTGGCATCAGTTAAACAGTGCTCACCTCCTTGGGGTTAAGGCATACCCTCGATCAATTCACAGTATTGTAATAGGCAGATTTGCTGCTTTTGGTTAGGAAAAGAAATCTTTTTTCCTAAATATTACAATACAGAAATTCCTAGCCAAAAACAATCAGTTTTATCAAGAAATTATTTCATTGAAATAAATATCTATCTATCGATCTGTCTATCTGGCTATCTTTCTAACTATCAATATATATATTTATATATATATATATATATCTATATAATCAGCTCACTTTACCATTTGCAGCTTATAACTATTAGCCACCAGGGGTCACTACTAACCAAAAGCAGTCATTCTACTTGTAAATTGTGCCAATCGAGTGGAACAGCAGCCTAGGATTCACCACTGCTTCATCTCATTTTCCAAGAGAATGCAGATGTAAAGTGTTTTTGATGGTACGCCTGTGCATATTGAAATATTCAGAGCATATTATGAATTCCAGTTAACACATCAGTAAGCATTTTGGCCATCGGTGAATTCCACCTTTTTTCTCAATCGGAATAGGCAAGGATAATGACAGATATATTTTAAAATGTTAGAAAGTACATCATTTTATTTAATTGTGTGAATAAAAAGAATCGCCTTCCCGTCGGGGAATTGAACCCCGGTCTCCCGCGTGACAGGCGGGCATACTGACCACTATACTAACGAGGACTTATTAGCATCAGTTAAACAGTGCTCACCTCCTTGGGGTTAAGGCATACCCTCGATCAATTCACAGTATTGTAATAGGCAGATTTGCTGCTTTTGGTTAGGACAAGTAATCTTTTTTCCTAAATATTACAATACAGAAATTCCTAGCCAAAAACAATCAGTTTTATCAAGAAATTATTTCATTGAAATAAATATCTATCTATCGATCTGTCTATCTGGCTATCTTTCTAACTATCAATATATATATTTATATATATATATCTATATAATCAGCTCACTTTACCATTTGCAGCTTATAACTATTAGCCACCAGGGGTCACTACTAACCAAAAGCAGTCATTCAATTGTAAATTGTGCCAATCGAGTGGAACAGCAGCCTAGGATTCACCACTTCTTCATCTCATTTTCCAGGAGAATGCAGATGTAAAGTGTTTTTGATGGTACGCCTGTGCATATTGAAATATTCAGAGCATATTATGAATTTCAGTTAACACATCAGTAAGCATTTTGGCCATCAGTGAATTCAACCTTTTTTCTCAATCAGAATAGGCAAGGATAATGACAGATATATTTTACAATGTTAGAAAGTACATCATTTTATTTAATTGTGTGAATAAAAGGAATCGCCTCCTCGTCGGGGAATTGAACCCCGGTCTCCCGCGTGACAGGCGGGGATACTGACCACTATACTGACCACTATACTAACGAGGACTTATTGGCATCAGTTAAACAGTGCTCACCTCCTTGGGGTTAAGGCATACCCTCGATCAATTCACAGTATTGTAATAGGAAGATTTGCTGCTTTTGGTTAGGACAAGTAATCTTTTTTCCTAAATATTACAATACAGAAATTCCTAGCCAAAAACAATCAGTTTTATCAAGAAATTATTTCATTGAAATAAATATCTATCTATCGATCTGTCTATCTGGCTATCTTTCTAACTATCAATATATATATTTATATATATATCTATATAATCAGCTCACTTTACCATTTGCAGCTTATAACTATTAGCCACCAGGGGTCACTACTAACCAAAAGCAGTCATTCTACTTGTAAACTGTGCCAATCGAGTGGAACAGCAGCCTAGGATTCACCACTGCTTCATCTCATTTTCCAAGAGAATGCAGATGTAAAGTGTTTTTGATGGTACGCCTGTGCATATTGAAATATTCAGAGCATATTATGAATTTCAGTTAACACACCAGTAAGCATTTTGGCCATCAGTGAATTCAACCTTTTTTCTCTATCGGAATAGGCAAGGATAATGACAGATATATTTTACAATGTTAGAAAGTACATCATTTTATTTAATTGTGTGAATAAATGGAATCGCCTCCCCGTCGGGGAATTGAACCCCGGGCTCGCGCGTGACAGGCGGGGATACTGACCACTATACTAACGAGGACTTATTGGCATCAGTTAAACAGTGCTCACCTCCTTGGGGTTAAGGCATACCCTCGATCAATTCACAGTATTGTAATAGGCAGATTTGCTGCTTTTGGTTAGGACAAGTAATCTTTTTTCCTAAATATTACAATACAGAAATTCCTAGCCAAAAACAATCAGTTTTATCAAGAAATTATTTCATTGAAATAAATATCTATCTATCGATCTGTCTATCTGGCTATCTTTCTAACTATCAATATATATATTTATATATATATATCTATATAATCAGCTCACTTTACCATTTGCAGCTTATAACTATTAGCCACCAGGGGTCACTACTAACCAAAAGCAGTCATTCTACTTGTAAATTGTGCCAATCGAGTGGAACAGCAGCCTAGGATTCACCACTGCTTCATCTCATTTTCCAAGAGAATGCAGATGTAAAGTGTTTTTGATGGTACGCCTGTGCATATTGAAATATTCAGAGCATATTATGAATTTCAGTTAACACATCAGTAAGCATTTTGGCCATCGGTGAATTCCACCTTTTTTCTCAATCAGAATAGGCAAGGATAATGACAGATATATTTTACAATGTTAGAAAGTACATCATTTTATTTAATTGTGTGAATAAAAAGAATCGCCTTCCCGTCGGGGAATTGAACCCCGGTCTCCCGCGTGACAGGCGGGCATACTGACCACTCTACTAACGAGGACTTATTAGCATCAGTTAAACAGTGCTCACCTACTTGGGGTTAAGGCATACCCTCGATCAATTCACAGTATTGTAATAGGCAGATTTGCTGCTTTTGGTTAGGACAAGTAATCTTTTTTCCTAAATATTACAATACAGAAATTCCTAGCCAAAAACAATCAGTTTTATCAAGAAATTATTTCATTGAAATAAATATCTATCTATCGATCTGTCTATCTGGCTATCTTTCTAACTATCAATATATATATTTATATATATATATATATATATAATCAGCTCACTTTACCATTTGCAGCTTATAACTATTAGCCACCAGGGGTCACTACTAACCAAAAGCAGTCATTCTACTTGTAAATTGTGCCAATCGAGTGGAACAGCAGCCTAGGATTCACCACTTCTTCATCTCATTTTCCAGGAGAATGCAGATGTAAAGTGTTTTTGATGGTACGCCTGTGCATATTGAAATATTCAGAGCATATTATGAATTTCAGTTAACACATCAGTAAGCATTTTGGCCATCAGTGAATTCAACCTTTTTTCTCAATCAGAATAGGCAAGGATAATGACAGATATATTTTACAATGTTAGAAAGTGCATCATTTTATTTAATTGTGTGAATAAAAGGAATCGCCTCCCCGTCGGGGAATTGAACCCCGGTCTCCCGCGTGACAGGCGGGGATACTGACCACTATACTAACGAGGACTTATTGGCATCAGTTAAACAGTGCTCACCTCCTTGGGGTTAAGGCATACCCTCGATCAATTCACAGTATTGTAATAGGCTGATTTGCTGCTTTTGGTTAGGACAAGTAATCTTTTTTCCTAAATATTACAATACAGAAATTCCTAGCCAAAAACAATCAGTTTTATCAAGAAATTATTTCATTGAAATAAATATCTATCTATCGATCTGTCTATCTGGCTATCTTTCTAACTATCAATATATATATTTATATATATATATATCTATATAATCAGCTCACTTTACCATTTGCAGCTTATAACTATTAGCCACCAGGGGTCACTACTAACCAAAAGCAGTCATTCTACTTGTAAATTGTGCCAATCGAGTGGAACAGCAGCCTAGGATTCACCACTGCTTCATCTCATTTTCCAAGAGAATGCAGATGTAAAGTGTTTTTGATGGTACGCCTGTGCATATTGAAATATTCAGAGCATATTATGAATTTCAGTTAACACATCAGTAAGCATTTTGGCCATCAGTGAATTCAACCTTTTTTCTCTATCGGAATAGGCAAGGATAATGACAGATATATTTTACAATGTTAGAAAGTACATCATTTTATTTAATTGTGTGAATAAATGGAATCGCCTCCCCGTCAGGGAATTGAACCCCGGTCTCGCGCGTGACAGGCGGGGATACTGACCACTATACTAACGAGGACTTATTGGCATCAGTTAAACAGTGCTCACCTCCTTGGGGTTAAGGCATACCCTCGATCAATTCACAGTATTGTAATAGGCAGATTTGCTGCTTTTGGTTAGGACAAGTAATCTTTTTTCCTAAATATTACAATACAGAAATTCCTAGCCAAAAACAATCAGTTTTATCAAGAAATTATTTCATTGAAATAAATATCTATCTATCGATCTGTCTATCTGGCTATCTTTCTAACTATCAATATATATATTTATATATATATATCTATATAATCAGCTCACTTTACCATTTGCAGCTTATAACTATTAGCCACCAGGGGTCACTACTAACCAAAAGCAGTCATTCTACTTGTAAATTGTGCCAATCGAGTGGAACAGCAGCCTAGGATTCACCACTTCTTCATCTCATTTTCCAGGAGAATGCAGATGTAAAGTGTTTTTGATGGTACGCCTGTGCATATTGAAATATTCAGAGCATATTATGAATTTCAGTTAACACATCAGTAAGCATTTTGGCCATCAGTGAATTCAACCTTTTTTCTCAATCAGAATAGGCAAGGATAATGACAGATATATTTTACAATGTTAGAAAGTACATCATTTTATTTAATTGTGTGAATAAAAGGAATCGCCTCCCCGTCGGGGAATTGAACCCCGGTCTCCCGCGTGACAGGCGGGGATACTGACCACTATACTAACGAGGACTTATTGGCATCAGTTAAACAGTGCTCACCTACTTGGGGTTAAGGCATACCCTCGATCAATTCACAGTATTGTAATAGGCAGATTTGCTGCTTTTGGTTAGGACAAGTAATCTTTTTTCCTAAATATTACAATACAGAAATTCCTAGCCAAAAACAATCAGTTTTATCAAGAAATTATTTCATTGAAATAAATATCTATCTATCGATCTGTCTATCTGGCTATCTTTCTAACTATCAATATATATATTTATATATATATATATATATATAATCAGCTCACTTTACCATTTGCAGCTTATAACTATTAGCCACCAGGGGTCACTACTAACCAAAAGCAGTCATTCTACTTGTAAATTGTGCCAATCGAGTGGAACAGCAGCCTAGGATTCACCACTTCTTCATCTCATTTTCCAGGAGAATGCAGATGTAAAGTGTTTTTGATGGTACGCCTGTGCATATTGAAATATTCAGAGCATATTATGAATTTCAGTTAACACATCAGTAAGCATTTTGGCCATCAGTGAATTCAACCTTTTTTCTCAATCAGAATAGGCAAGGATAATGACAGATATATTTTACAATGTTAGAAAGTACATCATTTTATTTAATTGTGTGAATAAAAGGAATCGCCTCCCCGTCGGGGAATTGAACCCCGGTCTCCCGCGTGACAGGCGGGGATACTGACCACTATACTAACGAGGACTTATTGGCATCAGTTAAACAGTGCTCACCTCCTTGGGGTTAAGGCATACCCTCGATCAATTCACAGTATTGTAATAGGCAGATTTGCTGCTTTTGGTTAGGACAAGTAATCTTTTTTCCTAAATATTACAATACAGAAATTCCTAGCCAAAAACAATCAGTTTTATCAAGAAATTATTTCATTGAAATAAATATCTATCTATCGATCTGTCTATCTGGCTATCTTTCTAACTATCAATATATATATTTATATATATATATATCTATATAATCAGCTCACTTTACCATTTGCAGCTTATAACTATTAGCCACCAGGGGTCACTACTAACCAAAAGCAGTCATTCTACTTGTAAATTGTGCCAATCGAGTGGAACAGCAGCCTAGGATTCACCACTGCTTCATCTCATTTTCCAAGAGAATGCAGATGTAAAGTGTTTTTGATGGTACGCCTGTGCATATTGAAATATTCAGAGCATATTATGAATTTCAGTTAACACATCAGTAAGCATTTTGGCCATCAGTGAATTCAACCTTTTTTCTCTATCGGAATAGGCAAGGATAATGACAGATATATTTTACAATGTTAGAAAGTACATCATTTTATTTAATTGTGTGAATAAATGGAATCGCCTCCCCGTCAGGGAATTGAACCCCGGTCTCGCGCGTGACAGGCGGGGATACTGACCACTATACTAACGAGGACTTATTGGCATCAGTTAAACAGTGCTCACCTCCTTGGGGTTAAGGCATACCCTCGATCAATTCACAGTATTGTAATAGGCAGATTTGCTGCTTTTGGTTAGGACAAGTAATCTTTTTTCCTAAATATTACAATACAGAAATTCCTAGCCAAAAACAATCAGTTTTATCAAGAAATTATTTCATTGAAATAAATATCTATCTATCGATCTGTCTATCTGGCTATCTTTCTAACTATCAATATATATATTTATATATATATATCTATATAATCAGCTCACTTTACCATTTGCAGCTTATAACTATTAGCCACCAGGGGTCACTACTAACCAAAAGCAGTCATTCTACTTGTAAATTGTGCCAATCGAGTGGAACAGCAGCCTAGGATTCACCACTTCTTCATCTCATTTTCCAGGAGAATGCAGATGTAAAGTGTTTTTGATGGTACGCCTGTGCATATTGAAATATTCAGAGCATATTATGAATTTCAGTTAACACATCAGTAAGCATTTTGGCCATCAGTGAATTCAACCTTTTTTCTCAATCAGAATAGGCAAGGATAATGACAGATATATTTTACAATGTTAGAAAGTACATCATTTTATTTAATTGTGTGAATAAAAGGAATCGCCTCCCCGTCGGGGAATTGAACCCCGGTCTCCCGCGTGACAGGCGGGGATACTGACCACTATACTAACGAGGACTTATTGGCATCAGTTAAACAGTGCTCACCTCCTTGGGGTTAAGGCATACCCTCGATCAATTCACAGTATTGTAATAGGCAGATTTGCTGCTTTTGGTTAGGACAAGTAATCTTTTTTCCTAAATATTACAATACAGAAATTCCTAGCCAAAAACAATCAGTTTTATCAAGAAATTATTTCATTGAAATAAATATCTATCTATCGATCTGTCTATCTGGCTATCTTTCTAACTATCAATATATATATTTATATATATATATATATCTATATAATCAGCTCACTTTACCATTTGCAGCTTATAACTATTAGCCACCAGGGGTCACTACTAACCAAAAGCAGTCATTCTACTTGTAAATTGTGCCAATCGAGTGGAACAGCAGCCTAGGATTCACCACTGCTTCATCTCATTTTCCAAGAGAATGCAGATGTAAAGTGTTTTTGATGGTACGCCTGTGCATATTGAAATATTCAGAGCATATTATGAATTTCAGTTAACACATCAGTAAGCATTTTGGCCATCAGTGAATTCAACCTTTTTTCTCTATCGGAATAGGCAAGGATAATGACAGATAAATTTTACAATGTTAGAAAGTACATCATTTTATTTAATTGTGTGAATAAAAGGAATCGCCTCCCCGTCGGGAAATTGAACCCCGGTCTCCCGCGTGACAGGCGGGGATACTGCCCACTATACTAACGAGGACTTATTGGCATCAGTTAAACAGTGCTCACCTCCTTGGGGTTAAGGCATACCCTCGATCAATTCACAGTATTGTAATAGGCAGATTTGCTGCTTTTGGTTAGGACAAGTAATCTTTTTTCCTAAATATTACAATACAGAAATTCCTAGCCAAAAACAATCAGTTTTATCAAGAAATTATTTCATTGAAATAAATATCTATCTATCGATCTGTCTATCTGGCTATCTTTCTAACTATCAATATATATATATTTATATATATATATATCTATATAATCAGCTCACTTTACCATTTGCAGCTTATAACTATTAGCCACCAGGGGTCACTACTAACCAAAAGCAGTCATTCTACTTGTAAATTGTGCCAATCGAGTGGAACAGCAGCCTAGGATTCACCACAGCTTCATCTCATTTTCCAAGAGAATGCAGATGTAAAGTGTTTTTGATGGTACGCCTGTGCATATTGAAATATTCAGAGCATATTATGAATTTCAGTTAACACATCAGTAAGCATTTTGGCCATCAGTGAATTCAACCTTTTTTCTCTATCGGAATAGGCAAGGATAATGACAGATAAATTTTACAATGTTAGAAAGTACATCATTTTATTTAATTGTGTGAATAAAAGGAATCACCTCCCCGTCGGGGAATTGAACCCCGGTCTCCCGCGCGACAGGCGGGGATACTGACCACTATACTAACGAGGACTTATTGGCATCAGTTAAACAGTGCTCACCTCCTTGGGGTTAAGGCATACCCTCGATCAATTCACAGTATTGTAATAGGCAGATTTGCTGCTTTTGGTTAGGACAAGTAATCTTTTTTCCTAAATATTACAATACAGAAATTCCTAGCCAAAAACAATCAGTTTTATCAAGAAATTATTTCATTGAAATAAATATCTATCTATCGATCTGTCTATCTGGCTATCTTTCTAACTATCAATATATATATTTATATATATATATCTATATAATCAGCTCACTTTACCATTTGCAGCTTATAACTATTAGCCACCAGGGGTCACTACTAACCAAAAGCAGTCATTCTACTTGTAAATGGTGCCAATCGAGTGGAACCGCAGCCTAGGATTCACCACTGCTTCATCTCATTTTCCAAGAGAATGCAGATGTAAAGTGTTTTTGATGGTACGCCTGTGCATATTGAAATATTCAGAGATTATTATCTATTCCAGTTAACACATCAGTAAGCATTTTGGCCATCGGTGAATTCCACCTTTTTTCTCAATCGGAATAGGCAAGGATAATGACAGATATATTTTACAATGTTAGAAAGTACATAATTTTATTTAATTGTGTGAATAAAAAGAATCGCATTCCCGTCGGGGAATTGAACCCCGGTCTCCCGCGTGACAGGCGGGGATACTGACCACTATACTAACGAGGACTTATTAGCATCAGTTAAACAGTGCTCACCTCCTTGGGGTTAAGGCATACCCTCGATCAATTCACAGTATTGTAATAGGCAGATTTGCTGCTTTTGGTTAGGACAAGTAATCTTTTTTCCTAAATATTACAATACAGAAATTCCTAGCCAAAAACAATCAGTTTTATCAAGAAATTATTTCATTGAAATAAATATCTATCTATCGATCTGTCAATCTGGCTATCTTTCTAACTATCAATATATATATTTATATATATATATCTATATAATCAGCTCACTTTACCATTTGCAGCTTATAACTATTAGCCACCAGGGGTCACTACTAACCAAAAGCAGTCATTCTACTTGTAAATGGTGCCAATCGAGTGGAACCGCAGCCTAGGATTCACCACTGCTTCATCTCATTTTCCAAGAGAATGCAGATGTAAAGTGTTTTTGATGGTACGCCTGTGCATATTGAAATATTCAGAGCATATTATGAATTCCAGTTAACACATCAGTAAGCATTTTGGCCATCGGTGAATTCCACCTTTTTTCTCAATCGGAATAGGCAAGGATAATGACAGATATATTTTACAATGTTAGAAAGTACATCATTTTATTTAATTGTGTGAATAAAAAGAAGCGCCTTCCCGTCGGGGAATTGAACCCCGGTCTCCCGCGTGACAGGCGGGGATACTGACCACTATACTAACGAGGACTTATTAGCATCAGTTAAACAGTGCTCACCTCCTTGGGGTTAAGGCATACCCTCGATCAATTCACAGTATTGTAATAGGCAGATTTGCTGCTTTTGGTTAGGACAAGTAATCTTTTTTCCTTAATATTACAATACAGAAATTCCTAGCCAAAAACAATCAGTTTTATCAAGAAATTATTTCATTGAAATAAATATCTATCTATCGATCTGTCTATCTGGCTATCTTTCTAACTATCAATATATATATTTATATTACCTACTGGCGGTCGCCAGTAGGTATATATAGTTAGGATTTTTTCTCTATGGGTTTTTTGAAAATTCTATGTCTAATAACTTTGGCGTTTGTGGACGGAATTGGCTGAAATTTTCAGGAAAATGGCACATTTTGTTTCTGAGCAGCCCTTGAAAATTTGGGGGGGGTTCGTCCGGTGGGGGCCGAGAAAAAAGGGGGGTCCCAAAACGTGTTTTTAACATTGAGTTTTCCATAGGGCGGTTGGCCTCACTTTTAGCCCGAACGGCTGAATGGATTTGCACGAAACTTGGCAAAATTGTAGGGACTGGTAGCCCGATGTGCCTTTTGTAGGTCTCAATATATGTGCTCCAGTGGATTTTGAGAAATTAACGTTTAAAAAAATATATATATCTGTAACAGCGGACCAGTTAGCGCACTGGTTCGCGGACTTTTCGCGCAACGGAGCTTTGTGAAGCGAAGCTGATTGGTTCTCCGGCGTCTGTCAACATTCCAAACAGTCCGTAGCGGCCGCCATCTTGTCTCTCGGTAGGATCGAGAGACAAGAGGAGGCGAAAGCGAAGGGGCAAATGACCATAAGGGGGAATAGTAGATCCTCGCTGACCCCCTAGGTTTGATGTGGAGGTTTTAAAAGGGCCCCGCGGGGCAAAAAAAAAAATAATAATAATAATCGAACGGCTGAATGGATTTGCACGAAACTTGGCAAAATTGTAGGGACTGGTAGCCCGATGTGCCTTTGCTAGGTCTCAATATATGTGCTCCAGTGGATTTTGAGAAATTAACGTTCAAAAAAAGATATATATCTGTAACAGCGCTCCGCTTCGCGTACTTTTCGCGTTACGGAGGTTTGCGAAGGTGATTGGTTTTTCGGCGTCTGTAAACATTGCAAACAGTCCGTAGCGGCCGCCATCTTGTCTCTCGGTAGGATCGAGAGACAAGAGGAGGCCAAAGCGAAGGGGCAAATGACCATAAGGGGGCATAGTAGATCGTGCCTGACCCCCTAGGTTTGATGTGGAGGCTTTGAAAGGTTCTCGCAGGGCAAAAAAATATATACCGTTTTTTTAGTTTTTTTGCGTGGAGTGCGCTCGGTTCGCGAACCGGGAAACGTTCTGGGGAAGCGTACTTTCTTGAAAATTAGTGAAAAAAGTTAGAGTACAATAATAATTGTGAGTGATCAGATGTAGGGTAGCTCTGAGAAGAGCTTTTGGGTTTATGGTACATTTAGGTACTTATAAGTAGGTACCAATGCACATTCTTAAATTCAGAGTGAAAACTCTGTTGCCCTCATCTGAGAAGTGAACTCCATCTCCTCTGTAGATATCTTGCATGTAGTAACGCAAGTTATTGTTGTACAGGGAGCCCATTCCATGGTCTCTCATGTAAGCTGAAACAGATTTGTTTACATGCTTCCTCGACTTCTCAATTTGTGGACAAAATTGGTTTGACCACCTCCATTTCTGTCTTTGGCATATATTTGAATATACCAAGGCAGTCTGAGGAAAAAGTGCCATCAATTGTTCAAAGGTGTCCTTTAAAAGCATTTCCAGACCTACCCCAGTCAAAGTGCCCAAATCATTACCTCCACAGTGCACAATTAACAGGTCAGGTTTGGGCAAATGCATAAAGGTTTTCACCAATGGTATCAATTGGTGACATTTTAATCCTCTGTGGCCAAACCACTTAATTTCCACATCTTGTAAATTGAGGTTAGGTAAATTCCTGTTTTCAGCGTACCTTTGAGCCCAATATATGTAACTATGTCCAACAATCCAGACAGAAAACATGGCGAGAGAAGGTTCTGCTGCAGTCAGATGAAGTGTGGCAATGAAATGGCAGTTGAAAAAATGAGAGTGTAAAATGAAAAAAACGGAGGAGTTTCTGTGTTAATGAAGCAGTAAGAGTGATTGGTGGATTTTGATTGCTGAAAACAGAAAGTTAGTGTGAATGGATGAGTTCGTTGAAAGATGTATTTTGAGTGGCGAAGAAAAAATCATTAAATGGAAGAATGCTCTGGATATGCAGGTGCACTGAGAGTTCAGAGTTGAATTGCAACATTGTTGTGTGAGAGGTCTTGCAAGAGGTGGTTGCTATGCAGAAAAAGCAGAGAGGGGAAGGGGGGTAAAGGGTTTTGCTTTGAAAAAAAGTGAGGGAAGAGTTTTGATAGGTTGACATGAGATATATGTGTGAAGAATTACAGCATTTCTGTGCTTTTGATAGCTGCAGACTCTGGAGTGCATACCTTTTGCTCTGCTGAAGACAAATTGGTGTGTTTCTGAGACTGTTTTGAAACTCAAAGTATTTGCTAAGGTGAGAAAAGATTTCTTTAATTTAGATAGAAAATAGTGTGCTTTAAGGAGAAAATTATGAAGAAAGTTGTGTTTTTCAAATGTTGCTTTGTCTCAAGTGTTTCACAAATAGATTTTGTTTCTTTGAGAAATTGTAATTGGAGAAAATGTGAAGTATTAGTACTGACAGGGCTTTTATGTGCATAGGAGCTGTGGAGTGTTTTCAAATTATGACTTGTAAATCGTTTTTGAGAAAAAGCAATTGTTTTAATATTGATGAGAAGGACATAATGGTGTCTGCTTCTTTATAAGGTAATTGAGAGTCTGTGATGTTATTTTTCCCATTTCAATGTAAGAAGTTTGTCTGTGGAGCAAATTGCTTGTAAATATGCTCCCACCTGTGCATGGCAAATTTAGATTTTGAATGTTTCCGTTACATAGGCATGTTAAAGGTGACGGAAAATGCTGCAAAGGCAATCAAAAAATGCTTTTATGTGTCTTAAGGACATTTTAAGTCATTTCCCCATGTGCAGTGTTTTCAAATTATGAGTTGAAAATCGTTTTTGAGGTAAAGGAATGTTTTCAAAATTTATGTGCGCCATATGACCCCAAATTTCTTTTTCAGGGGTGCAGTAGGGTGTTCTTGAGACACCCCTGCACCGTCGGAAAAATTCGTAATTTGCGATGAGGTAATTGCTAATCGCAAATTGTACCTTCATTCCTATGGGCCTCCTGCTGCATGGAAATGAATGGGTAATTTGTAATTAGCAAATAGGTCATCGCAAACTAGGAATGGTAAAGAATCGCTATTTATTTCTTAAAGTTCGCTATTTAGGAAATGCAAAAAACTTTGATGATACATATGGCGGTTTATTTCTAACAAGATAAGAAGCATAGGGATAGATTTATGATGACTGGCGCATCATTAGGGATGTGTTAGTCATTCTGTGCCGCTGTTCCGTCACCTACGGTGTGCTGCATTTACAATGCGGCGCATCATGGGGCAAAAACAGCACAGATGCGTGACTTATTTGTGTCGTAAAGTTGGCGCATTGCTGGAGTTGTATCGCAAGTGTGATGAAGCTCCAGTAAGGTTGAGGGGTGCCCCTGTCGCAGGGTTTCTGTTCTGACACAGAACTGTGGACAGAGGATTGGAACCTCGGCGAATTAGGGTGTCCCAAAAGTCACCTTAGTAATCAAAACCCCTTAGCAAGCTAGGTACAGTGACACATTGGATATAACAAATTCTCAATGTTTAGACAATCCAGAATATGAACTTATAGTACCTCAGGATACGTGGAACTCATGAACAGTCGGTCGTTATATATTTCTTAGAAACGAGAACATGGAGTTAAGAAGAACACATGTGTATTTGAAATGTTTATTTACTAATGCCGTCTTCTCAGGCGTAGTATCTTACATTATACAAGTACACATATTATCAGTAGCAAAATTACCAGCATAGTTAATAGTACATAAAAAGCGAATGGTGACAGTATGTTAACATGCTGTAAATGAATAAGAGTTAGCAACACTTATAAGCAGCCGCGGGCCGTGGAGGGAGTTACGGTGGGGCAGGGAGGCGGGGAGGGGGAGAAGCAGGGTGGAGAATACAAGTACACATATTATCAGTAGCAAAATTACCAGCATAGTTACTAGTACATAAAAAGCGAATGGTGATAGTATGTTAACATGCTGTAAATGAATAAGAGTTAGCAACACTTATAAGCAGCCGCGGGCCGTGGAGGGAGTTACGGTGGGCAGGGAGGCGGGGAGGGGGAGGGGCAGGGTGGAGAGGGCTTCACCCTGCCCCTCCCCCTCCCCGCCTCCCTGCCCCACCGTAACTCCCTCCACGGCCCGCGGCTGCTTATATCTCACCCTCCCTAATACACATAATATATTATTTGCTAAGAAGGTCTCTTTGTGTTGGTTTAGGGCGTGCCGATACTTTAGTGTCTTAGATTTGAAGGAATCACATCAGCATAGAAAAGATAATCCATATGCCGTGCTTAATATCGCCAACGGCATTGTGCCATAATATTCTAGCATGCGATTGCGGAACAGTGTCAGCAGCTGCAGGGCGGGAGCTTGCACAGGAGGGACATCCATATTTAAAAATGTAAAAAAGCACAAGAGTGTCGCTGGTAATGCAAGTAAAAATGGGAATCCACGAAGCAGAGTGGAAAAAATAGAATGTAAGAAAGCAGGGATGACTCCAAAGATTTTCTCAAATGAAGTCACGAGACCACTGGTAACAACTTTAAAAAAGTGCGCCAGCCTCTTTGTGGAGGATGCGTTAGAGATAGTCCGAACTATCTTGCTGAAATGGAAAGGCGAATCTGTATTTAAAAGGGTCTGCAGCTCTGTACGGGTGTTCGCTGTGTGAAGGACGAAAGTTTCACGGGCCGAACTCAAGGCCACCTCTCTCTGAGACAAAATAGCTCTTATTCTTGCCATGCCGTTGAAATGTGCTGCCATGGTTGGTATTTGTGGCCAGATTGAAAACTCCCTATGTTCATGTGTGGGAGGAAATAGAACATTTCTGCAGCAAATAACCCGTTCATTTACTGTTACTATAAAATGAATACTTTTAATTAACTCAGAACAATCTTCATTATTGAGCATCAAATAACTACCATTTTCCAAGAACTTGAACGTGGGGATGATAGCAGGAACTGGTGTGCCTTGCAACACGCAAGCCATATTTGGTCGGTGTTTGTTGCATGAATCGTGTAACTGTATGTGCCTACACATTAGTGAATGATCTGGCGTCTCAGTGCATTCCTCTCCATTCAGATAAAGTTCTTGATCATCTTTGAAAATCTGTATGTGTATGGAAGCGACCAGACTTGATGAAGAAAACCACTACCTAAAGGTTAATAACGACCTATTGGTATATATTTCATACAATTTGAAAACTTATATAAAGCAAAAGGCAGCGTTATTAAACCGTGGATAAGGCACGTTGCCAAAGCAGTCAACCTTTTGGATTTATACTGGAAATGTTAAAGGAAGAATTACGGAGTAGGGCCTGTAAATCTTTAATAGACAACGAGTAAAATTACTCCAACATCGTATTCCTTTAACTCCGGGATAGTAGGGGTGTTTAATTTTTTAGAAGTAGCCAATCCAAAGCATTTGGTCTGGGAAATTGTTTCATTCACAAACAACATATGTTTTGGGATGAGACATGCACGGTGGAAAGCCTCAGTGCCTTGTACCTGCCAGGTTCGTGAACCCCAAACTGATGTAGATCCTTGATATTTTTACTCTGTATTACGTTAGCATGGTCTCATTACTGGTTTAAACGCCATTTTTCCTTTTTTGTAACTTCTGCACACGACACTTAGTTGTTGCTTTAGCTTTCAGCCTACCTGCGTCAAGATCTATGCCTGCTTCAAGCAGGTGCAGGGTTTTGATGTAGCTTTGTCCTATCTGATTGTAAATGCGGCACACCGTGGGTGGCAGAGCAGCGGTGCACGTTAACTGGTGCATCCCTGGGGATGTGCTAGTTAATATAAATCTGCCCCTTTACATTTAATTATGTGCAGGGGACACAGAGTAGGTGAGGTTTATCCAAGGTTAAGAAGAGATGAGTCCTGTTCAGTGAAAAATTGGAGATAGGCTTCAGTATATTATATACTTAAGTAGTGTGTTAAGTTTTTGATGACTGTTATTAATTTACTGTTGGGTAATAGTGGTTAATAACATGTTTTATTATATTTTACCACAGATTCAACTGCAGATTATTTCAAGATTTTAGGATGCCTAGCAAAGAAAGAGTAAGAAAGGCTGCAAAACGTCAAAGACAGCAGGACCATGGAAGAATGCAGCAGTCCTCTAACAAAAAGATTTGTCAAGTCACCAAGAAAGCACCGGGTAAGAGTCGAAAAACAGTCATAAGAAATATGTGTGGTAAAAAAAATATTACTACAGAAAATGTTTCACTCCAGAAAAGGAAACAAAATTCAAATGGTAAGGAAAGGCCAATGAGAAATGTTACTGCTAGAGTAAGAGATAACTCTATGCATGAAAGTAGAAGGAAACAAGAGTTTAGGGATATTCGTAAACGAATGTTCCGCAACAGGATAATTGGGAATTTGTTAAAAAATATTAAGAAAGGTCAGCAGAAAGTGGTTTTTTATAAGAGAAAAAAAATTGTTGAGAAAGTTATTGATCAGGCATTTGAAATTAAACGTAAGTTATTTATTTTGACAATCAATAGAATTCGGAAGCTAAACAAGGTAATTTATGATTTCAAAAGAAATAGTAGATGGAAGAGAATAGTTAATCGTAGTAATTTTTGTGAAGTTTTTTCTGGAGAATGGATGCATAGTTCCAGCTCTGAGGCATTTTTTAATGAGGAGAGTTATATCCAGGATAATGATTTGGTGCATGCAGTTGACACCAGTGGTCGAGCTTATGAAGTGAAAGATGGTTGTCCAGTTGAAAAAGAAAAACTTGTGACAACAGAGATAGAAGAGGTGTTAGGTAATGAGGTTTTAGGGAGACGTCCTAAGGGTCCTGTGTACACCTGGAAGTGTAGTAGTATTTGCAGTGTACGACAGGATTCCATCAATTTGCTTTGTGATTTTATACGGTCATTTAGTAAGAACAGTTTGAAGCAGAAAATGAAGTTGTTGCAAGAATTAGATCCTTGCAGAGTGAGAGAAGTGATAGGTTTGCATGGTCATTCACTGGCTTGTCTTTCCAGGAGAGTATGCCACAGTGTTTTTCATCATTTCAGGATGCTAGCAGTGCATCATAATAAAGTGAGGAAATTAGTTAGAATGTTGTATTATGCTAAGAGTCCAGCAATTATGCTTAAACAATTATGCGCTGCTCTTTTGCATGGTTCTGAAATAGATGTGAAGAATATATGTGAAGAAATTGAGTTTTGTTACTTTGGAAGTAAAGAGGAGAATGTTGAAATTGACCAAGAAGAAGAGAGTAATGTGGAAGATAGTGTACAGGTTTCCAGTACAGATAATTTCCAGAGGGAAATTGCGACGTTTGAGGTGAAATCAAGTGAGAGGCCAAATTTCACTTGTGTGTGTTGTCGACGCACTTATTATAAGAATCACACTAAGTTAGTGGATTTATATGGAAAAAGTGAAAGGGAAAATAATAGTGAATGGAAGGATTTTACAACATACTTGATGGTAGAAAATTGTTTTGATTTGGGATTGGATCAACGTGTGTGTACTTATTGTTGTAACAAATTAAATCAAAACCAGATGCCTGCTAGAGCAGTTCATAATAATCTGGAATTGGTTGAGATTCCTTCTGAATTGAAGGATTTAAATACTTATGAATCTATTTTGATTCAAAGTATCCATCCCTTTCAGGCTATTGTAAGAATGGAGCCAAAGACAGGGAAATTGCCTCCATCAGATTTACAGAGAGGATTAAAGGGAAGAGTTGTTTATTTGCCTCTAGATTTGAAGAAAAACATTAACACAATTGGAGTAGAAAAAGTGGAAGAGGAACCTCTTGTTATCTTAGTTAATGGGGTTCCGACAAAGAATAAGAAAATATGGCAAGATTTAGTAGATGTTAGGAAAGTCAAAAGGGCAACATTGTATTTGAAAAAATATAATAAGTACTATAAAAATGTATATGTTGCAGAAGAGGAAGTAAGTGAGGAAGAGGATAGCGATTTGTGTGCTGGTCAAATTGAGAATGTAGAATCCTGTACTAGTGAAGAAATATATGAACATTATAGTGTTCATCCTTTGCATTCCAAGGAAGTTATGGGGAATGCTATTGAGTTGTTTCAAATGAAACAAGCGAAAGGGAGTCCCATTAGTGTTTGGGAGGAAAGTTTGGAAGCTCGGTGTTTCCCACAGCTTTTTCCAACAGGTCAGGGAGGAAGATATGATGAGCGACCTCATCAAATTCCTGCTTCTGAATACCGGACTTTGCGATTGTATGCAGGAGATGCTAGGTTTCGACAATGCATTCCTTATTTGTTTCATCTCCTGTTTGAAAGCGATCTGTCTGGACTGTCATATGCAGTGAACCACATCTTGAAAAGTGGTATACACATGCAAAACATCTCGGCAAGTGACTTTATGGATAAAGTCAATGTCCAAGACAGTATTTTGGATTCTCACCTGATTAATCTCATGGCGTGTCAGCGTGGTACTAATGAGTACTGGTACCGTCGTCATGGTGATTTAAAATGTATGCTAAGGAACTTAGGAACTCCCACATGGTTCCTCACTTTGAGCTGTGCTGAGTATGGCTGGGAAGACTTACTTGAATTTCTACGAGAGGCAAATGCTAACGTAGAAAACATCGAATTCAAGACACCCGGAGAACTGTGCTCTTTGGATCCAGTCAATGTATGTAGGTACTTCAATCATAGATTTGAAGGTATGATGTCTTTCATCATGAATAAGAAGAATCCACCTCTTGGAGAGGTGTTGGATTTCTTCTGGAGGAAGGAGTACCAAGCAAGAGGTGCTCCTCATATACATATGTTGCTGTGGATCAAGGATGCACCTAAATTTGGAACGGATGCAGAAGACTCAGTGATGAGTTTCATAGAACAGTATTCTACGTGTGCTGTTCCAAACGCAAAGGAGAAAAAAAGCCTACGAGAAAAAGTTCTACGTTTCCAAAGCCATCGATGTGGAAAGTACTGTCGTCGTAAATTCCGGAACAAAGACAAGTTCTACACCAAATGTCGTTTCGGCTTTCCACGACCGGTGATTTCTAAAGGAAGAGTGAACAGTTTGATGTCTTCGCTGCGACATAATGTGATGAAGAAATCACCTAAAAACACATACAATTTGAAGAGGAACGAAGAGTCTAAGTACATCACCGACTACAACCCGGTGATTTTGTCCATGTGGAATGCTAACATGGATATACAGTTTGTGGCTGATAACTGTATGGCTGTGGCTCGGTATGTGACATCTTACATCACCAAAAAAGAGAAGACAGAATTGAAGGATATGTGGGAGGACATTTCCCATGAAAAGAGCCTCAGCAAGAAGTTGTACAGTTTCAGTCTGAAGATGTTGTCGCATCGAGAAATCGGAGCTTACGAATGTTCTGACCGGTTGTCTTCAGCAAGTCTCTATGCCAAGTCCAGGAGTATCGTTTGGGCGAGTGTTGGTCTTGCTGCAACGCGTAATCGAGTTCTGAAACCTGTGCGGGAAATTGAGTATTTGGCGGAAAAGGAGCCAAACAGTACCGACATTTTGAAGAGCAACATGTTGGATACATATTATCCAAATCGAAGCAGTCACCTCGAGAATGTTTGTCTGTATGAGGTTCTGCAAAATTACATATTCAAGAGGAACATCAAAGAAGATACTGAGAAAGGAGTGTATGCTGTAATAGGAAGTGAGGGATGTCTGGTCAAGCAAAGAAAATGCCACTTGATAAACCATCGAAAATTGAGTGGCGAATCTCCTGAAAAAAAGGAGTTTTTCTATTTAGTACTTTTGCAACTTTTTAAGCCTTGGCGTGCAGAAGAGGAACTGCTTGGAGATTTCCTCTGTTACGAAGACTCATTCAATGCTGCCAAGGAGACCATAGAATGTCCTGCTTTTCCCAAATATGTAGAAATGTTGAATGTGGAAATTGAGCAGGAAGCAACGATTGCAGCCGAGATTGCCAGAGACAGTTCTCAGGACAGTCAGAGTTCTGCTTCATTGAGTCAGGATCCACTAGGAGGACCTCTTATTGAAAATGAAGCTGCCACTGCTATGAATGAAGTGGAAAGAGCCATGGCACATGCTCAAGAGGATGCGGTTAACTTAGAAGAGTTGGAAAGGCAACTCAACGTTGAGCAGAGGAAAATATATGACGAAGTTACCATGCAAATTGATCATGGATTAAGTCATGATAAGAAAGAGTGCTCATGTACGTCGTTGAAGCCTGTCCGACTGTACGTGAGTGGAGAAGCGGGAACTGGAAAAAGTTTCCTTATTAAAGCAATTTCATGTTATTTGCAGGAAAGGACAGAGTCATCGCTGTCTTGTGTTGTCACCGCTCCAACTGGACTGGCAGCACATAACATTAAAGGGATTACTTTACATTGTTTACTGATGCTGCCAGTGGAGCATGACAACAAATTAGAATATCACAAGCTATCTGGAGATGCTTGTTTTGAAGTTTCAAGAGTGTTGAGGAAAATGAAACTTCTTATCATTGACGAAGTAAGCATGGTTTCCAATGTCATGCTTGCCTTTGTGCATTTGAGAATGCAAGAAGTTCTCAAAACAGAGTATGATGTGTTATTTGGTGGCAAACACATCATTGTTTTTGGAGATCTTCTGCAGCTGACACCAGTGAAAGGGCAACCTGTGTTCAAAATGCTCACGCATGAAGATACCAGGAAGTGCTTAGGGAGTATTGGCAATGTCAATATATGGTTAAACTTCAATTATGCTGAACTGCATGAAAATATGCGTCAGGCAAAGGATGAAGTTTACAAGACTATTCTACAAGATGTTAGAATTGGAAAAGTGACCGAGCATGGGAAAGAAGCTTTACATGCACGATTACTGACAAATTTATATCCAGACGAAGATGTTGTGCCTGAGAATATTTTTCAGAAAGTTACTGAGAAAAAATCTGGAATATGTTTGATGCCAACTCTTGCAGAATGTGCCAAATTCAACAACAAAATGTTGCATTTAGAAAAGCAAGAGATTGTGAAATTGGAAGCTATTGACAGAGTAGAGCATATGGGATCAACAATTATTTTGTCTGAGAATCTGAAAACAAAATTGGATTCATTAGAGAAGAGTATATCTAAAACTGCGGGTTTTGAAAAGACTCTGAATGTGTGCTTGAACTGCCGTATAATTTTAAGAAGGAATTTACATGTTGAAAGAGGTCTGGTAAATGGATCAATGGGTAATGTTGTTGATTTTGTGAAATACAGAAATAGAGATGGAATTGAATTTTTAAAAATTAAATTTGATGGCATTGAGGAAGTACAGCTAATTGCTCGTTGTTCTGCTAGATTTTTGCTTGTAAAAGACTTATATGTTCGTCGTAAGCAGTTTCCTGTTTGCTTGGCATATGCGGTGACAATCCATAAATCGCAAGGTTTAAGTGTAGACTGTGCATTGGTGAATATTGGCAGTTCTGTGTTCAAGGAGGGTATGGCATATGTGGCATTGTCACGAGTTAGGACTTTATCGGGATTGTACTTGATTGAGTGTGATGTCACAAACATTTGTGCGGATCTAGATTGTGTTAAGGAATACAATAGGTTGAGAAGAGAGTATGCGCCACATTTGCCTCAGTATCCTTTGTTTGAGAAACGTGTGGTAGGCCGGAAACGAAGAAATGTGACCAATACTGGGGAGGTTGTAGCAAAAAGACGAAAAGTTGATGAACCTGAAATTATAAGCAGAAACAAAAAGGATTCTGTTGAAGATGTTGTTGGTTTTCAATTTGAAAACAGTTCTGGTGTCAACTGCTATGCTAATGTAGTGGTTAATGTTGTCTTTTCTCTAGAAACTTTAAAAGAACAGATTGTGGTCAATTCGGATCAAAGATTTTGCAGTTTGTTAAATTCTGTGTTAGAGAAATGTAGCACTGATAGAACAAAGATAGAAAGTGTGTCTGAAATTCGAAATCTGTTAGACAGATGTTCAGGCCAAACACAATTCTCTCAAAATAGTCAGCAAGATTGTCAGGAGTTTTTAATGTATATGCTTGATGTATTGCATGATGAAGGTGTAGATGTAGATCACCTGTTTGGGCTTTCTTATCAATGGCAGCATGACTGCGAGAACTGTAGGGTATCAGCTACTACTAGTGTAGACTCAGAAAGATTTATATATTTAACTTTGCCAGACAGTAAATCAGTCTCTTTTAATAAGCTAGTAAAAGCAGCTGATCACAACATGGAGTGTAGCCAATGTAAATCTGAAATGATGTCCACATTATTTATACGAACATATGGCCAGTATGTCATTTTAATGTTCCAACGATGTAGGCCTGATGGAACAAAATTGACAACTTTAATTAAAAAGTTTGTGGCTTCACAGTTGTCAATATCAGGAAGGACTTTTGTAACTGTAGCAATTATATATCATGATGGTCCTTCAATAACATCAGGACATTATACAGCTTATTTAAAGTGTAGAAATGGCTGGTCATTCTGCAATGATTCTGTTTTAATTTTCAAAAAAAAATTACCTTTTGACCTTAAAAATTCTTACCTGGTGTTTTTAAAACCAAAATTTTAGAGAAGGAATCTCGGGATTTGCTCTGAGGAATTTCAAGAGGTTCTAATGGCTCCTACACTATTTGGCCTTGAGGATAAGTGTAGTACAGAGACATAACTTTTTACCATAACAATGGACGTTATTGAGAAATACGTGCAGTTTGAATGAGTTCAGAAAAACTATTTCTTTTTATAAGCTAATTGAAGCAGCGAATCAAAACATGGAGTAGAGGGAATGTAAGTCTGCAATGCTGTCTACTGTTTTACATTGCTTTGTGATTAAAAGTGATGTAGAGAATTAAATAATTGTACTAGTCATAAAGGTAGTGTAAGTCTGCTTCATAGTAAGCAGTATCAGTGTGATAGGAAATGTAGAATATGATTGAGCAAGAAGGGGAAGATATTACTAGTCCAGGATTGTGTAAATGATCTTCAACATTTTAATTCTGAAAGTTGCGGAAATGCGAAAAGACGGGATTGGCTTACAAGAAATCCAAGAGTTATACATGGCTCTGACACGATTTGGCCTTGTGGAATCGTGTGGTAGAGAGCGAGAAGTCATTTATTGTATGTAACATGTTTTTGAAAACGATGGAGGTTTTCTTTCAGAAAGTGGCGGGTTGAAAGTAATAACAGCACAACAGAGTGTAAGCTGTTCATAGGACATCCTTGGCCGTCATGGAAAGTAAGTTAACTTTAAGGAGTTCTGAATTCTGATTTGTAATGTATGGGTTTTTTAAACACAATCATTTTGATTGTGTTTTTTTTTCCCCGCTGTTATATGATGAATACCTTCAAGTCACTGTTTTAGTGAAATTTGATACATTCTGAGAACAGCAAAAATAAACCATTTAACATGTATAATTAATTCTGTTCTGTTTGCATTTATGATGTACATGTAGAACTGTGTAGGAGGCATGGAGAAGGTGAGGCTTCTGTCAGTGTCAAAGTTGTTGCATACAGTGCTCATATTCTACGTAGTCTTTTATATTTCATTACTTTCACTGTTTCTGACAGATCTAAAACATTTTTTTTTAAAAGAACAGTAAGTATAAGGGAAGGAAACAGACAGTTATGTTAAAAGAAACACAGCTATAGGGAATAAACTAGGGATACTGTTACCCGCAATCCTCTGCTGATGATGTCACTGAGCATGTCATGAATGATGTAATATGTGACATCATCAGCAGTGGATTACGGGTAATAGTATCTCTAGTTTACTCCCCTATAGCTGTCTTTCTTTTAATATAACTGTCTGTTTCCTTCCCTTATACTTACTGTTCTTTTTTAAAAAAAAAATTTTTGGGTTCGCTTCCGGTTCGCGTACCGGGAACGAAGAAAAAAAAATATTTAAAAAAAAAATTATTCATAAACATATAAAATATATTTTTGGATTTAAAGAAGAATACATTTTACAGCTACAGATATTAGCTGTTAAAAAACCAATGAAATTCACAGAAAAAACCATAGGTTATAGACCATATATAGTTAGGAATTAGCATTTACAAAACCTTGAAAATTCACTGAAAAAACCATAGGTTATAGACCATATATAGTTAGGAACTAGCATTTAAAAAACCTTATTTTACTCACACAAAACCATTGAAATTCCATATATAGTTAGTTGCACTAACTATATATCGCGCACCCGCAATCCACTGCTGATGATGTAACATATTACATCATTCATGACATGGTCAGTGACATCACTGATGACATCACTGATGACATCTCAAATGACATCACTGATGACAACATCCAGTGACTGTATGTTTCTGTAAAGTTAAAATATGTCTTAGATATTGAAGAATGAGCGGATGTATAAGTGTCTGGATGAAGGATTTAGTAGGTGCGTGACTGACTGTATGAGTGAGTGATTAAATGTGTCTCACTGAATGCATGGGTTAGTGACTAAACTGTCTTAATTTGTGCATCATTATGTCTGTTGTGATGTAAACTGCTGCATGTGTTGATCATTAGCTATACGAGAGGCTATATGTGTTATTAATTGGTTGCCCAAGTATTTCTATGGGAGATTGAGTTTGTGTGGGGGTGGCTGGGAGGTGTGTGACTCTGTGCATAGATGTGTGAGCAGTGGATTCACTAGGTGTATGAGTTCAAGAGTGCATGTGGAAAAAGCTACATGGGCGGTTGACTGTGTGCATGAGTGTATTGATGAGTGAATGGATATCTCAATGCTACATGTCATAGTAAGTACATATGTAAAACACAGTACATGTGAGAGTTGGCATATATAAATAACTGTGCATGAGAGCCACTGAATGTGTGAGTGGCTGTATGGATCATTGTGAACTTGTACCAGGGATTGTATAAGAGAGTAAATATGTGTTAGTATATGTTTCAATAAGTAAGGTGTGTATAACTGTATAGTTGAGGAAATGGAGGTGAGATTGTTTCTTTGCATGACTGACTAGGTGTGTGAGTAACTCCATGGATGAGTGACAGTGTGTGAGTGTCTGTATACACTGAGTGTATCTAAGGTTATATTAGAGTCTGAAGAGGTTTATCGTATTAGCACAAGAATGATGTCAAATGAGATGTCATCAGTGATGTCATCAGTGATGTCAAATGAGATGTCATCAGTGATGTCATCAGTGATGTCATTTGAGATGTCATCAGTGATGTCATCAGTGATGTCACTGACCATGTCATGAATGATGTAATATGTGACATCATCAGCAGTGGATTGCGGGTGCGCGATATATAGTTAGTGCAACTAACTATATATGGAATTTCAATGGTTTTGTGTGAGTAAAATAAGGTTTTTTAAATGCTAGTTCCTAACTATATATGGTCTATAACCTATGGTTTTTTCAGTGAATATATATATATCTATATAATCAGCTCACTTTACCATTTGCAGCATATAACTATTAGCCACCAGGGGTCACTACTAACCAAAAGCAGTCATTCTACTTGTAAATTGTGCCAATCGAGTGGAACAGCAGCCTAGGATTCACCACTGCTTCATCTCATTTTCCAAGAGAATGCAGATGTAAAGTGTTTTTGATGGTACGCCTGTGCATATTGAAATATTCAGAGCATATTATGAATTTCAGTTAACACATCAGTAAGCATTTTGGCCATCAGTGAATTCAACCTTTTTTCTCTATCGGAATAGGCAAGGATAATGACAGATAAATTTTACAATGTTAGAAAGTACATCATTTTATTTAATTGTGTGAATAAAAGGAATCGCCTCCCCATCGGGAAATTGAACCCCGGTCTCCCGCGTGACAGGCGGGGATACTGACCACTATACTAACGAGGACTTATTGGCATCAGTTAAACAGTGCTCACCTCCTTGGGGTTAAGGCATACCCTCGATCAATTCACAGTATTGTAATAGGCAGATTTGCTGCTTTTGGTTAGGAAAAGTAATCTTTTTTCCTAAATATTACAATACAGAAATTCCTAGCCAAAAACAATCAGTTTTATCAAGAAATTATTTCATTGAAATAAATATCTATCTATCGATCTGTCTATCTGGCTATCTTTCTAACTATCAATATATATATTTATATATATATATATATATCTATATAATCAGCTCACTTTACCATTTGCAGCTTATAACTATTAGCCACCAGGGGTCACTACTAACCAAAAGCAGTCATTCTACTTGTAAATTGTGCCAATCGAGTGGAACAGCAGCCTAGGATTCACCACTGCTTCATCTCATTTTCCAAGAGAATGCAGATGTAAAGTGTTTTTGATGGTACGCCTGTGCATATTGAAATATTCAGAGCATATTATGAATTCCAGTTAACACATCAGTAAGCATTTTGGCCATCGGTGAATTCCACCTTTTTTCTCAATCGGAATAGGCAAGGATAATGACAGATATATTTTAAAATGTTAGAAAGTACATCATTTTATTTAATTGTGTGAATAAAAAGAATCGCCTTCCCGTCGGGGAATTGAACCCCGGTCTCCCGCGTGACAGGCGGGCATACTGACCACTATACTAACGAGGACTTATTAGCATCAGTTAAACAGTGCTCACCTCCTTGGGGTTAAGGCATACCCTCGATCAATTCACAGTATTGTAATAGGCAGATTTGCTGCTTTTGGTTAGGACAAGTAATCTTTTTTCCTAAATATTACAATACAGAAATTCCTAGCCAAAAACAATCAGTTTTATCAAGAAATTATTTCATTGAAATAAATATCTATCTATCGATCTGTCTATCTGGCTATCTTTCTAACTATCAATATATATATTTATATATATATATCTATATAATCAGCTCACTTTACCATTTGCAGCTTATAACTATTAGCCACCAGGGGTCACTACTAACCAAAAGCAGTCATTCAATTGTAAATTGTGCCAATCGAGTGGAACAGCAGCCTAGGATTCACCACTTCTTCATCTCATTTTCCAGGAGAATGCAGATGTAAAGTGTTTTTGATGGTACGCCTGTGCATATTGAAATATTCAGAGCATATTATGAATTTCAGTTAACACATCAGTAAGCATTTTGGCCATCAGTGAATTCAACCTTTTTTCTCAATGAGAATAGGCAAGGATAATGACAGATATATTTTACAATGTTAGAAAGTACATCATTTTATTTAATTGTGTGAATAAAAGGAATCGCCTCCTCGTCGGGGAATTGAACCCCGGTCTCCCGCGTGACAGGCGGGGATACTGACCACTATACTGACCACTATACTAACGAGGACTTATTGGCATCAGTTAAACAGTGCTCACCTCCTTGGGGTTAAGGCATACCCTCGATCAATTCACAGTATTGTAATAGGAAGATTTGCTGCTTTTGGTTAGGACAAGTAATCTTTTTTCCTAAATATTACAATACAGAAATTCCTAGCCAAAAACAATCAGTTTTATCAAGAAATTATTTCATTGAAATAAATATCTATCTATCGATCTGTCTATCTGGCTATCTTTCTAACTATCAATATATATATTTATATATATATCTATATAATCAGCTCACTTTACCATTTGCAGCTTATAACTATTAGCCACCAGGGGTCACTACTAACCAAAAGCAGTCATTCTACTTGTAAACTGTGCCAATCGAGTGGAACAGCAGCCTAGGATTCACCACTGCTTCATCTCATTTTCCAAGAGAATGCAGATGTAAAGTGTTTTTGATGGTACACCTGTGCATATTGAAATATTCAGAGCATATTATGAATTTCAGTTAACACATCAGTAAGCATTTTGGCCATCAGTGAATTCAACCTTTTTTCTCTATCGGAATAGGCAAGGATAATGACAGATATATTTTACAATGTTAGAAAGTACATCATTTTATTTAATTGTGTGAATAAATGGAATCGCCTCCCCGTCGGGGAATTGAACCCCGGGCTCGCGCGTGACAGGCGGGGATACTGACCACTATACTAACGAGGACTTATTGGCATCAGTTAAACAGTGCTCACCTCCTTGGGGTTAAGGCATACCCTCGATCAATTCACAGTATTGTAATAGGCAGATTTGCTGCTTTTGGTTAGGACAAGTAATCTTTTTTCCTAAATATTACAATACAGAAATTCCTAGCCAAAAACAATCAGTTTTATCAAGAAATTATTTCATTGAAATAAATATCTATCTATCGATCTGTCTATCTGGCTATCTTTCTAACTATCAATATATATATTTATATATATATATCTATATAATCAGCTCACTTTACCATTTGCAGCTTATAACTATTAGCCACCAGGGGTCACTACTAACCAAAAGCAGTCATTCTACTTGTAAATTGTGCCAATCGAGTGGAACAGCAGCCTAGGATTCACCACTGCTTCATCTCATTTTCCAAGAGAATGCAGATGTAAAGTGTTTTTGATGGTACGCCTGTGCATATTGAAATATTCAGAGCATATTATGAATTTCAGTTAACACATCAGTAAGCATTTTGGCCATCAGTGAATTCAACCTTTTTTCTCTATCGGAATAGGCAAGGATAATGACAGATAAATGTTACAATGTTAGAAAGTACATCATTTTATTAAATTGTGTGAATAAAAGGAATCGCCTCCCCGTCGGGGAATTGAACCCCGGTCTCCCGCGTGACAGGCGGGGATACTGACCACTATACTAACGAGGACTTATTGGCATCAGTTAAACAGTGCTCACCTCCTTGGGGTTAAGGCATACCCTCGATCAATTCACAGTATTGTAATAGGCAGATTTGCTGCTTTTGGTTAGGACAAGTAATCTTTTTTCCTAAATATTACAATACAGAAATTCCTAGCCAAAAACAATCAGTTTTATCAAGAAATTATTTCATTGAAATAAATATCTATCTATCGATCTGTCTATCTGGCTATCTTTCTAACTATCAATATATATATTTATATATATATATCTATATAATCAGCTCACTTTACCATTTGCAGCTTATAACTATTAGCCACCAGGGGTCACTACTAACCAAAAGCAGTCATTCTACTTGTAAATTGTGCCAATCGAGTGGAACAGCAGCCTAGGATTCACCACTGCTTCATCTCATTTTCCAAGAGAATGCAGATGTAAAGTGTTTTTGATGGTACGCCTGTGCATATTGAAATATTCAGAGCATATTATGAATTTCAGTTAACACATCAGTAAGCATTTTGGCCATCAGTGAATTCAACCTTTTTTCTCAATCAGAATAGGCAAGGATAATGACAGATATATTTTACAATGTTAGAAAGTACATCATTTTATTTAATTGTGTGAATAAATGGAATCGCCTCCCCATCGGGGAATTGAACCCCGGTCTCGCGCGTGACAGGCTGGGATACTGACCACTATACTAACGAGGACTTATTGGCATCAGTTAAACAGTGCTCACCTCCTTGGGGTTAAGGCATACCCTCGATCAATTCACAGTATTGTAATAGGCAGATTTGCTGCTTTTGGTTAGGAGAAGTAATCGTTTTTCCTAAATATTACAATACAGAAATTCCTAGCCAAAAACAATCAGTTTTATCAAGAAATTATTTCATTGAAATAAATATCTATCTATCGATCTGTCTATCTGGCTATCTTTCTAACTATCAATATATATATTTATATATATATATATCTATATAATCAGCTCACTTTACCATTTGCAGCTTATAACTATTAGCCACCAGGGGTCACTACTAACCAAAAGCAGTCATTCTACTTGTAAATTGAGCCAATCGAGTGGAACAGCAGCCTAGGATTCACCACTACTTCATCTCATTTTCCACGAGAATGCAGATGTAAAGTGTTTTTGATGGTACGCCTGTGCATATTGAAATATTCAGAGCATATTATGAATTTCAGTTAACACATCAGTAAGCATTTTGGCCATCAGTGAATTCAACCTTTTTTCTCTATCG